>NW_019525275.1:873333-874984 GCF_002814215.2 Seriola lalandi dorsalis
AAGAGTTGAAATAATCAACAATGTAATAACAACAACAATAAATAACAACAACAACAACAACAACAACAACAACAACTCAAACACAAGTGAAAAATCTGCAGAATTTTATTTTAGCAAAACAGTTGAATCTAAATCCTAGTTTTTATTTCAGGTTTTGTTCAGTTAAAACTCACTTTTGTGTTTGTGTGTGTAGGTGTGTATGTGTAGGTGTGTATGTGTGTGTAGGTGTGTATGTGTGTGTAGGTGTGTATGTGTGTGTAGGTGTGTATGTGTGTGTAGGTGTGTAGGTGTGTATGTGTGTGTAGGTGTGTATGTGTGTGTAGGTGTGTTTGTGTGTGTAGGTGTGTTTGTGTGTGTAGGTGTGTATGTGTGTGTAGGTGTGTATGTGTGTGTAGGTGTGTATGTGTGTGTATGTGTGTTTGTGTGTGTAGGTGTGTATGTGTGTGTAGGTGTGTATGTGTGCAGGTGTGTGTGTGTATGTGTGCAGGTGTGTGTGAGTGTGTGGGTGTGTAGGTGTGTATGTGTGTGTAGGTGTGTATGTGTGTGTAGGTGTGTATGTGTGTGTAGGTGTGTATGTGTGTGTAGGTGTGTTTGTGTGTGTAGGTGTGTATGTGTGTGTAGGTGTGTATGTGTGCAGGTGTGTGTGTGTGTGTATGTGTGCAGGTGTGTGAGTGTGTGGGTGTGTATGTGTGTGTAGGTGTGTATGTGTGCAGGTGTGTGTGTGTATGTGTGCAGGTGTGTGTGAGTGTGTGGGTGTGTAGGTGTGTATGTGTGTGTAGGTGTGTATGTGTGCAGGTGTGTGTGTGTATGTGTGCAGGTGTGAGTGTGTGGGTGTGTATGTGTGCAGGTGAGTGTGTGGGTGTGTATATGTTTGTTGTGTGTGCAGGGGTTTGTGTGTGTGTGTTTGTGTTGTGTATGCAGGTGTGTGTGTGTGTGTGATTTTCACCTGTTTGACCTGCTCAGAAACAAGAAGTGTGTCTGATGATGATGATGAAGGTCTCCTTTATAAATGTGTCTCCAGGATGAGGGCTGCTGATTGGCTGTTGGTTCTGGCGGTCCTGCCACTCGTCTCTCTTGCCGTCCGTCCGGACATCTGCGGCGCCAAACCCAGAGACCTTCCTCTGGAGCCGCGCTGCATCTACCGCAGCCCCGACCCCGACCCCGAGGGCCCGACCCCAGAGCCCGAGCCGGTCCCTGAGTCCACCAACCCCAGAGTGTGGGAGCTGTCCAAGGCCAACGGCCGCTTCGCCCTGTCGCTGTACAAACAGCTGGCGCTCAGCAAGACGCCAGAGTCCAACATCTTCCTGTCCCCCATCAGCGTCTCCACAGCCTTCGCCATGACCAAACTGGGAGCTTGCAACCAGACGCTGCAGCAGATCATGAAGGTTAGAGACCAGAACCACTGAGACCCAGAGACCACCACACGAACTGAGACCACAACATGAACCTCTCACTGAGTCTGATTAGGGTTCATCTTGAATCATCTGTTCCAGCTGTTAGCAGCTGTGTAACCTTCACCTATGCCTCCCACCTGTGTCTCACCTGTGTCTCTGTCTCTACAGGTGTTTCAGTTCGACAGCATCAAAGAGAAGACCTCAGACCAGGTCCACTTCTTTTTTGCCAAACTCAACTGTCGTCTCTACAGGAAGAA
>NW_019525276.1:0-470 GCF_002814215.2 Seriola lalandi dorsalis
GAAGAGAAGCACTGAGGTGGAGCAGCTCTCACTCTCTGAAGACCACCTCCACCTCCTCCAAAGCTTCCCATCCCTGAAAGCTGCTCCACCCACCAAGGACTGGACAGAGGTCAGAGTCCGTCCATCATATGAGGGGACTGTGGTGAGAGCTGTGGCTCAGCTGGAGGAGACGCTCAGTGAAGAGATGAAGAAGCTGCTTGATGAGGCTGAGCTGAAGACGGTCCAGCAGTATGCAGAGGATGTGACTCTGGATCCTGATACAGCACATCCTAAGCTCATCCTGTCTGATGATGGAAAACAAGTTCACTGTGGTGATGTGAGGAAGAATCTCCCAGACAACCCAGAGAGATTTACACGTTATGTCAATGTCCTAGGAAAGCAAAGTTTCTCTTCAGGCAGATTTTACTTTGAGGTTCAGGTTAAAGGAAAGACTGAGTGGACATTAGGAGTGGCCAGAGAGTCGATCAACA
>NW_019525276.1:1703-2524 GCF_002814215.2 Seriola lalandi dorsalis
GAAACAAATAAAACAAAGGAGAGAAAAGCCAAAGAAATTCACTTCCTGTATTGTTTTAGTGACTAAAGATCGAGCTGAACATTTGCACCGTGTATGTCATTATAATGGTGTTTAAACTTCATTAACAGAGCTGCAGTAGGAGGCGGGGCAGAACTGGAAATACAGGACAGCTCCAACTTCACTCGTTAAAATGAATCTGAAGCTTTTTCAGAGCGACATCAAAGCTGCATTAAAGACAAGTCTCTGTCTGAAGAAGATTTACCTGATATCAAAAATCTGTCTCAACAACCAGCAGATTATCTGAAAACACTGGTGAGTACAGAAGTTAACATTTACTGTGTTACACAGTATTTATACTACAATAGTGTCTCAGATGTAAATACCAGGATTCCAGTTGGTTAGAGACATAAAAACAAACCAAACAATGACAAACTGATCAGTTTTTAAATTAAATGTTTTACTGTCATTTATGGAAACTAATGCAGAGACTCAGTGGTAACGTACAGTGGAAACATGTTTTATCTCAATATAGTTATAGTGTTCATTTATTATGTGGTTTACTCAAGTGAAACTGGCATGAAGACAGTGTTTCCTGTTCAAACTTTAAATGCACTGTATGAATTTAAGCTTTAATAAACTTAAAAAAAGAAGTGTCTTGGTCTGTGTTTGTTCCTCAGTCTGGTCCTTAGATCCAGCCTCTTGATTCGTTATCCACCGTGGTCGTCTGAGCTGCAGGAGGAAGCAGCTACACTCTGACAAACACATCATATTACTATTGATCGATTTCAGATCTATTATTGTTCTGTTTTAGAGTCAATACA
>NW_019525276.1:3173-5359 GCF_002814215.2 Seriola lalandi dorsalis
TAAATAGAGTTGATCAGGATTTCCTCAACAACTGCTCAGATACTGGTGAGTACAGCTGATCATATTCACTGTGTTTCAACAAGCAGCTTTAACACAAACTGAGAGGTGTAATCAAACATTTTATTTTGTTCTGAAACGAGTCAGATGAACTTAACTGAAAACTTAAAGCAACATTATGAAACTTTTCTACTGTAAAATAAAAGCTTCATTATCGTTTTGATGCTACACTGACTTGTCACAAGGAGAATGGTCTTTCTTTCATTCCCACTCTCCTCCATGAACACCTGGTGTTGCGCAACATACAGACAAAAACAGTCGTGCACAAATAAATTAGTCATTAATACATCGAAAACAACAATGGAGCAGCTTCCTTATTTTTTGAGTTAAAATAGTTTTGATTTTAGTGTTTGGTTTTAATTTTTAAAAAAACCATAAATAAAGAATTAAGATTAATGGATATAAAATGTATCTTAAATAATCACCAAATTGATAATAATTAATTCTTTAAGTTTACTATTATTGTTGTTAAAGATGGAAACAGTCCATTTTCCCAGTGGAGCGAAAAGTCAGCGTCAGTGTTGTCAACAATATATCAGGAAATATCTTTCCAGAATTTGTTTGTGTAACTACATTAGTCAGAACGGATGTAGCATCGTTTCTAGGTTCATTTCACACAACAAACAGTTAATGTAAATGTCTTTTTTAAACTTAAGAAGATAGTGATTCAAAGGTTAATAACTAAATATGAGAAAGAAACTTCCTTTACCTTATTGGTCAGAAGATGGCACCAACCATGAGTCTTCAGCCACACATGGACAGTGACCAAGCCCGGCGTTGTGTTGGAGGTGCAACGAAACAGGTTACCGGCATTGACATCACAGGATCAACTGATTAGGACTCTGAAATATTGATGTTTATTGGACTCCTTGCAACAAAATTTAACAGAGTGAATAGGAAAGCCCATTAATTTATTAGCTGTCACATGAATGTGTTAAGTGGTCACCAGCTAAAATAAATGAGCCTCTTTTCAAACAGGAATTCACAAGTGAAGAAAAATAGGGGTCCTTAATCAACAGTTTAAGTGCAGAAGTAAAGTATACTCGGTCTAAATGCAATCATGCCAATATTTTCATTTTCAAAATACAAACAAAGCCATTATGAGTAATCACTATATCAGCCACTCTAACGTTGTAACTTTGATATGTACTAACCAGGAGAGTCTTTCAGGTAAAAGTAAATGTTTCTAAAGTCAACAGGTGGCCGTTCTTCAAGATTATTCAACCAAACAAAACATCACTGGGCAATCTGTGGGGACAATCCTTCAGGCCAAAGTCTTAACTTTTGTTTATAGCATGTTAGAGCACTCAGCTGGAGGACAGAAATATAATCAGATGTCATGATGACATGTGTAGCAAGAAGAAATAAAAGTAGAAAAGAGATAAATATGAACTCCATATCTTCAAATCATCTTCAATAAATTCTTCGTAAGTTAAATAAAAGAGCATGATATCAACGCATGTAAAAGAATGAGACAAAGCAAGCTTGGTATTCTCAGTATGGACAGTAGAGACAAACTCAGTGGTGTACTGGCCGTGAGGCAAACAAGCCACTATTGCTGATGAGTGAAAGTTACATGTTGTTGCTTTAAGAAGTGAAGTTCAGTGACATTAAACTGTAGAATTAAACAGTATTTCTTTCTTCATAATGGTGATGCTAAAAAGTAATGAATACATTTCTACTTTAAATGTTGTTTTTCACACTTTGACTTTTGTTCTCAGTGTGTCGACATGTCTGCTGCCAGCTGTCTACTATCTGAAGATCAGTTCCTGTGCTCCATCTGTCTGGATGTGTTCACTGATCCAGTCAGTACATCATGTGGACACAACTTCTGTAAGAACTGCATCACTACACACTGGAACGTTAATGTACCATATCAGTGTCCCATGTGTAATGAAGTTTTCAACATAAGACCTCAGTTCAGGGTCAACACTTTGCTCTCTGAGATGGTTGCTCAGTTCAAACATGAAGCTCAACAGAAAACCAGCAGCAGCAGCTCAGAGCAACAAGTTTCCAAACCAGGAGAAGTTCCCTGTGACGTCTGCACTGGAACCAAACTGAAGGCCCTGAAGTCCTGCCTGGTGTGTCTGACCTCCTACTGTGAGACTCACCTGGAGCCTCACCTGACA
>NW_019525276.1:5763-16066 GCF_002814215.2 Seriola lalandi dorsalis
CCTCCACCTCCTCCAAAGCTTCCCATCCCTGAAAGCTGCTCCACCCACCAAGGACTGGACAGAGGTCAGAGTCCGTCCACCATCATATGAGGGGACTGTGGTGAGAGCTGTGGCTCAGCTGGAGGAGACGCTCAGTGAAGAGATGAAGAAGCTGATTGAGGCTGAGCTGAAGAGGGTCCAGCAGTATGCAGAGGATGTGACTCTGGATCCTGATACAGCACATCCTAATCTCATCCTGTCTGATGGTGGAAAACAAGTAAATCATGGTGATGTGAGGAAGAATCTCACAGACAACCCAGAGAGATTTTCTAACCGTGTTAATGTCCTAGGAAAGCAGAGTTTCTCTTCAGGTAGATTTTACTTTGAGGTTCAGGTTAAAGGAAAGACTGAGTGGACATTAGGAGTGGCCAGAGAGTCAATCAACAGGAAGGGAGACATCACACTGAGACCTAAATATGGCTACTCAACGATATGGTTGAGAAATGGAAATGATTACAAAGCTCTTGATGAGCCTCCAGTCCGTCTCTCTCTGAAGTCTCAGCCTGAGAAGGTGGGGGTGTTTGTGGATCATGAGGAGGGTCTGGTCTCCTTTTATGACGTAGCTGCTGCAGCTCTCATCTACTCCTTTACTGGCTGCTCCTTCACTGAGAAACTCTACCCATTCTTCAGTCCCTGTCTTAGTCATGGTGGTAAAAACTCCTCCCCTCTTATCATCTGTCCTGTCAATCAAACTGCCTGATCTTTTTGATGAAACATTGACAACAACCAATATATTAAGTAAATGAATCTTTACATTTTACATCCACTGTTAACATACACCAGACAGTTTTCATCACAAAAAATCCAATCAATAATAGACAGTTTTTTTTGTTTTTTCTGTATGTAGGATTTTTCACTTAACTTGTCTTTTTTACTACTTCACATAACCTCAAAGATGGACTTAATAATTCAATATTGTCTGATGATTGTACTTGTAAACATTGTCGAATTTTTGAAACACTACCTTGAGAGCAGATCACAAATCTGAGCACTGGGAGAAAAATGCATTGGTTGTAGATTTAAATGGTTTCTACTGAGAAATTATATATGTACTCTGATGTTCACTGTATTCTGTATCGATGGTAACTGTGTAACTATATAACTTCTTACTCATTGTGTCATATCATGTGTGTTTTTAAATACCTTGAAGTAGCCAAGCTAAGGAAGGGGTCTGTGTGTAAAAATTAAAAGCATTTGGGAAAAAACAGGAAACTACGAAGACACCCAACAATACTAGGGGGACACTAAATCTGAGCTCGTAGATCATTGGCCGGCAATGTGCATCCACTCACACTCACACACTGAAATCCTTAGTTGGCGGGTGGGGGATAGGAATATGTTATCACCCAAAATACTTACTCATAATATGTATAGAAAAGAAGAAAAATCATTTGTGCATATGTAAGTTCCAAAATGAGAACTACTTGACAGTTGATGACTTGCACATGTGACATATGGGGGTTTCATCTACAGGTAATCTGTATTGGTGCCAGCTGGGGTCTAATGCCTCCGACGCCAGAGGGTGGCCAGGTCTTCTGGTGATGGTTAAACAATGAACCTACCAATGGTAAGGTGTCTCAGAAGGGCCACTTGCTTATTACATCATTTTAGTTTTAACAAAATAAAACAAACTTTAAATGCAATAGGATGAGCGAGACTTTGAAAAACATACCATGGTGACAAACCCTGAAGCAACAGCAACACCTTGGTGCTGTCATCGCAACGTCTTGTGTCTCAGGAAGGAAGCAGAGGAGACTGAACAAAATATAGAAATTAAAAATATATTCTTCAATGTCTGAAACCAGATGGCCCTATCAACAGCCCCACAGATGCACCCCCCCAAATGTCAGTTTGTCCTGTGGGTGATTTTTTTAATGCAGGATGTCTGCTTGACTTGTGTAATCTGAAGCGCCTGTGGGGGCTCCTGTACTGCACTAAACTGTTACAGGGACAGATCAGAGTACGTTTGTATTCATGCCATGTTGTAAATAAACTTGCACTGAGTTAAACTCTCAGAATCTCAGTGCGCTAAATAAGTCTTTGTTTATGGTTGATTTTAATTCACCTATTCAGAGGGTTTCTGTGGTGCCTCATAAAGTCAGATTGGGGACCTGATTTAGTTTCAGTTGTAAGAGGTTTAGCTTTAAAATCTGAAAATTGCTGGGCTCCAAAAAAACAAACAAAACAAAAACACACCACAGCACTAACTCTGTAATCTGCATTTCTCAAAACATCAATATAACAAAATGATTAAATACAAAACAGGAATGGACTTATTCACTTATGATAATACCCAGTCAAACCATTAAAATTTGACATTGCAACTTAAATGTGAATTACAACAAAACACTCATTTTGAGGGCAGAAGAAAAAGTGTATCAACAGGAGTTCAGTGCAGGAAAAGACACTGAGGAGCTGAAAATATTGCATGACATCAACATTATTTGCAGATATGAGGCAGAATTTGTAACTACAGTGAAGGTAATATAACAATTAGAAGGCCAATTTATTACCTCAACAACAGGAAATTAAAGAAAAACATGTTTAAAGTCACATTAAGGAATGTTATTACAGATATTTAGTGCTCCAAGATTGCAAAGACCAATGATTTGTGCAATTTTAAGAATTTATAAAAAATTGGTTTTTACTAGAGCAGGCGATTCTCGTTACCTGTTGTACTTTTATTTTGAAGTTTGAGTCCGTTTCCCGTTAAACGTGCTATTGAAATATTTTGAAAGTCGTAGCCGGAAGTTGAGCGGTATTTCCCCCCAAAAAACAAGACTTGACAGTGTTGATGTTGCTGAGGAGAGCGCATCCTCCGGCCGTGTGTTGTGATAGATGTGATGTTAGAAAAGGAGAACATTATTATCACCGTTAGTTTTATTTATTTTTACATGTTATTTCGTTAGCGTGAGGTCCGGCTGCTGCTGCCCGGTGATCTCTCTCCATTTCAGGGCTGACGTCTTGAGCTCAGCGCGATGGTGGATTTGTCCGAAAGTGGTGCAGTGTCTCCGGGACACGGCAGACACGGACAGGGCTCCGGTAACAACGGGAAGAAAACGTCGAAAAAGGCGCGAACGAGAAGAGGCAAACGAGGCAGGAGAAGACGGAATAAAAAGAACAACAGGAACAACAAAACACCACCACCGTATTTACCACCGGAGGTAGCACGGTTCTTTAGCCCGGGGATTATCGGGACACCCAGCCCGCCAAAGTAGCCAGCTAGCTAGTGATGCTGCGGTAAACTCTAGCTAGTCGCAGGCTAATAACTGCTGCATTTTGTTCACACCACACCAATAAAAATGTCTAAAATATGGCGTCGAAATACTGTTAGTGTGAGTGAGACTTTATATTGGGGCCCCTGCAGGCGACGGCCGCTGTTTCCCCGCCTGGTGAAAACGTCACGCCAGACTGCGCTCAGAAACCTGACAATTAAAGATGTTTTGGTCCAAATGGTTTAAACACAGAGGACATGGAAGTTGACTCAGTAGCTTTTCTGAAATAACAATAACCAATTAATAATTCGGCATGTGTTTCAACAACACCAGTGTTTGATTTTATTAGTTTTAGCCTCCAACTTTATAAATAGTTTGACATAAAGCGACCGCTGACAGAAGTTACATGCGCTGACAGAAATCTGGAATAACAGTAATATAAATAGGTATTTATTGTGTAATAAGTGGCGCAAAGTGAATTAATTGTGTGCCGAATTGAGAGGTTAATCTTGTCAATACAGGATTAGGTCGAATTTATGCATTATGTGTTAATTTACTATTCTCTTATCAAAAGAAACCTTAAATTGCAAGAATAGTTGATGAAATCAGGTTGATATTTTGTCCTCGCTATGATTGGCGCATGTTGCTCATGTGAGGGGGTGTGGTGTTGTTACAGTTAGCTAAACTATATTTCATATATCCTCAATCACCACTGTAATATCTGACGTCACATGTTGACAAACAGAGAACTTTAACTTACCTGTGTTGAATGCATCACTTAGTGTAGTTACAGTTGGTCAGGCTGGGTAACCAGGAAGTCTGTAGGGTTCATCAAAATGAATAACAGAACATGCTTTTATTTTGGGTTTCAGTCAAGAACAGTTTTAATAAAGAAAATATAATAAAGTATATAAATATTTATATGTATTATAATATATAAGAAGTCGCTGGAGACAAGCACAAACTGTTGTCAGGGCTGTCCACATACTTTTGGCCATATAGTGTGTATAATGTGTCGTCTGCATC
This sequence comes from Seriola lalandi dorsalis, assembly GCF_002814215.2. Classification (NCBI taxonomy): domain Eukaryota; kingdom Metazoa; phylum Chordata; class Actinopteri; order Carangiformes; family Carangidae; genus Seriola; species Seriola lalandi. Next base: position 10,044 of record NW_019525276.1, read on the forward strand.
AGTTAACCTCATCTCCCTTCTGTCTCTGTCTGTTTCCAGGCTGAAGAAGGAAACATTGAATACAAGGTAATTATCTTTCTTTTTTATCTTTCTATTTTTAATATACATAAATTTATTTATTTTATTTTATTTTTTTAATTGTATTACTTCATGATCCATTTAAAGCCTCTGTGAGACTCAGTTGCGAACAAAATTAAAGAATCTGATAGATCGAAATAGATAATACGGAAACATATTAGGAGCAGTGAGGTAAATTAGATTATAGGCATCCAACAAGAAAACAAGAAACTTATATAAACAAGGAAATACCTAATACATAAATATAAAACAGAAACAAAACAAAAGTCCAAACCCCAAAGAAATCCAGTTTAAAATCATTGAAGACAACAGAAATATTCACATTTAACGACCTGAAACCAGAGAATATTTTCACGCTTTTCTAATATTTTATAGACAAATCACTTTATCAATTAAATGGGAAAATGATCAGCAGATTAATCAATAATGAAAAGCTGTTAGTTGCAGTTTAATTATTAGTTTATTCGTCTAGCGCCCCCCTCAGGACAGACTTTACGTGTTTAGCTTCGTTTTTATCAGTAAAAATCTTCTTTTTCTTTTTAATTTTCTTTTGTACCTAAAACTAGAGTCGTATTTATTTAAGTCGAAATGGAAAAAGAAATGAATAGGCTGCATTTTAATGTTTGTGTTTTTAATCTACAGCGGAGCCTGATACTAAAACATAGTTTTGAAGGATGTGATACAGATATATTGACTGATTTAAATTCTTTATTTAGAAGATAAACTCGTAACATACAGGAACAGGAGCAGGACATTTTACAGTGTGAAAATAAACTCTTTTTCTCAATGATCAGACAAAACGTTTCTCATGATATTTCTTGTTAGTAAATATGTCACAGCAGAAATCTGTTATTGTTTAAAACCTCTCACAGAACTTTGAATTACCTGTTTTTAAAGGATCAAAAATATCTGTTAATGTGAACTGGCCTTAAAGAAATCCAGTAAGAGCTGAACTCCTGGTTTATAACATTATATCATATAATTATATGTATTATAGAAACAGTTTCTAATTCACTTTAAACACATCTTTGACGTGTCATTTACACTTGTCTTGATTCTAATTTATATTTAGCTGCAGTTTGTGAATAAAATGGAGAGTGTGTTTCTGAACTCACATAAACATTTTACTGTTTTTTGAATCCAAACACAGCTCAGCTTCTGATGGCGTCACCTGGGGCAGCTGGGAAATATAATCAGCATGTTTTATTGGTTAATAGACCAGGTGGATGTTTACCTGCCGTGTCACCGCCTCTCTCTCTCTCTCTCTGCTGTCGTCGCAGCTGAAGCTGGTGAACCCCACCCAGTATCGCTTCGAGCATCTGGCCACGCAGCTCAAGTGGCGTCTGCAGGAGGGTCGCGGCGAGGCCGTCTACCAGATCGGAGTGGAAGACAACGGCCTGCTGGTCGGCCTGACGGAGGCCGACATGAAGGCCTCGCTCAAGACCTTAAAGAGGATGGCGGAGAAGTGGGTCCATTTCCTTTTGTATTAACACAACAAGAAACTGATAAAAAAAAAAGGTTTGTTATTTAATGTGATGGAGAATTTACCTCCAGCAAGTTTCCTGTCAGATGATTTTTATTCCTCCACGCCGGCGACAGTCAGAGCGGCAGCCATTTTGTTTTCAGGTTGTCCGTCCGTCTCTTTCTCAGGGACAAGATATCTCACTTGATGTAACTTCTTTAAATTTGGTTAAAAACATTCACCAGGACTCAAGGACGAATCGATTAGGTTTTTGTGGTCAAAGGTCAAAGGTCAGTGTGACCTCAGAAAACACTTTTTCACACACATGGTTCATATTCTCTCTGACTCTGGATAAACAGGAAGTGACCTGGAACTAGTCTGAGTGGCGGAGGGATACGACCACGAGGAGGTGGCTCTAGAAGCCGACAGGTACAGACCGGTTCTTTGTGTCAGCCTGTGTTGTCTTCGTTTGTCTGTCCAGAGTCGGAGCCGACATCACTCTGCTCCGAGAGAGGGAGGTGGACTACGACTTGGACAGAAACACTCGGAAAATCGCAGAAGTCCTGGTTCGAAAAGTTCCTGACGATCAGCAGGTGAGTTTCCGTCCCGCAGGTGTCTGTCCCTGTTCACCCCGACGTCTCATCTCTGCACCTTTAAACTCTGAACACCTGCTGTTTTGGACCGGGACAGTTCCTGGACCTGCGGGTGGCGGTGCTGGGGAACGTGGACGCGGGGAAGTCGACCCTGCTGGGCGTCCTGACGCAGGGCGAGCTGGACAACGGGCGAGGCCGAGCGCGGCTCAACCTCTTCAGGCATCTGCACGAGATCCAGACCGGGCGCACGTCCAGCATCAGCTTCGAGATCCTGGGCTTCAACAGCAAAGGAGAGGTGAGGACAGACGCCGGATCAGCTCATGGTTTTTAAACTCAGTTTCTTCATCAGGTGAAGTGACGTCTAATTTTAATGATTTCATCTCTGGGTCGTGTTTTCTTTCACAAACAAACAGTGTTTTATTTTTAGTTTTTAAAGTATAAAACTGTCTTTGGTCGTGTCGCGCAGGTCGTGAACTACAGCGAGTCGCGGACGGCGGAGGAGATCTGCGAGAGCTCGTCCAAGATGATCACCTTCATCGACCTGGCCGGACACCACAAGTACCTGAAGACCACCATCTTCGGCCTCACCAGCTACTGCCCCGACTTCGCCATGCTGGTGGTGAGCGCCAACACCGGCATCGGTGAGCTGCAGCGACTCGCTTCAGCTACAGGAGGAAGTGATGTCACACGTAACATTCACAGCTGGTCACATACGTTCATGTCAGAAAATCACCACTTCATCACATTCATGCACAAATCCAGTTCAGACCTGCAACTAACAATTAATATTAATAATTATGATTTGATCAGTTAGTTCAACCATCATCCTATTAATCCTTAAAACTGCTGATTGACCTGCAGGTTTGATCAATCAATCAATCAATCAGTCAATCAATCAATCAGTCAGTCAATCAGACTTTATTTGTACAGCACCTTCATACAGATTTTTTAGCAGTTCAAAAAGGGAGAGCAATAAAACCTTCATTAATAAGAAAAAAGACAAGAAAAAAATTGAATTAAATAGATTAAAAATCTAAATAAATTTTAAAAAATGCTGATAACGAAAAACTGTAAAAAAGCAAATAATAATAATAATAATAATACTAAAATACAGGTAGATTAAAAACTAGACTATAAACAGGTTGGAATAAATAATTACAGGAAATGAAATAAAATAGAAAAAAAATAGATACAATAAAAATATAGAATAAAATAAAATAATTGTTATATACCGTATTCAATAAAAGGTCAAGGCCAGGTCTGACAGATCATCTGTGTTAATTCATGTCTGTTCACCTGCTCGTGAAATGTTTCAAACAGCGTCTGTCGCTTTTGTTCTGAATTATTTCTGTTAGTGAAATAAATATAATATTTTCCTGCTTCCTAAACTCCCACAGCAACGACGACACGTCACCACTAGAGGTCAGGAGTGAACAGATTGAAGATGAAGTGAGACATCATGTTGTTAATTCTGATCTTCAGCTGAACAGCGACAGATCAGTTTCTCCAGACGTGAAGAAACATGTTTGTTTGACTCAGACCCGACACGAATCTCACCATCATCATTCATAGGAGGAGAAGGAGAAATGTATTTATACCCACAAGACACTGTAGGATGATAATATTAACACTTCAGCAATCCACGCTGTGACTAACAGTTATTTTTATTATTATTTAATCTGTTAGTTTCATCATTAATTGATTGGTTTATTAAATGTCAGTAAACAGAGACAAGATGTCTGCATCAGTTTAACAGACTGTCACATTTGAAAAGTTAGAACCAGGATATTTTTGTTTGAAAATGACTGAAACAAATAAACGATTATCAAAATAGCTGCAGAATCCTTTTCTGTGGATCTGCTAATTAATTAATCACCTGATTGTTGCAGCTTTAATCTTTTAATATTGTACAATAAGAACCAATGATTCTTGTCTCAGACTCTCAAATTTTAAAAACGTTATTTTCTTTAGATTTATTTGACTCAGTCTGAAGCTTCAGAGCTGCAGCTCAAACACACAATAAACAGTTTAACTGTAAAAACATGATAATATTGTTAGACCGTGATTCTCTGCTGCTACCTGTCAGAGGGCTTCTGGGTAATGTAGTATTTCATCTCTCTGTGTTCCTCCTGTCCTCTGTCCAGCCGGTACCACCCGGGAGCACCTGGGCCTGGCGATGGCGCTGAAGGTTCCCATCTTCATCGTGGTCAGTAAAGTGGACCTGTGTTCCCGCGGCACCGTGGAGCGAACCGTCCGACAGCTGGAGCGAGTCCTGAAGCAGCCGGGCTGCAACAAGGTCCCCATGGTGGTGTCGAGCCCCGACGACGCCGTGACCGCCGCGCAGCAGTTCACACAGTCCTCATGGTGGGTACGGGTACCGCTAATACTGCTAACACTGCTAATACTGCTAATACTGCTAACTCTGCTAATACTGCTAATACTACTGCTAATACTGCTAACTCTATTATACTACCAGTACTGCTAATACTGCTAATACTACTGCTAATACTGCTAACACTGCTAATACTGCTAATACTACTGCTAATACTGCTAACACTGCTAATACTGCTAACTCTATTATACTACCAGTACTGCTAATACTGCTAATACTACTGCTAATACTGCTAACTCTATTATACTACCAGTACTGCTACTACCGCTAATACTGCTAACACTGCTAATACTGCTAATACTGCTAATACTGCTAACTCTACTAATACTGCTAATACTACAGCTAATACTGCTAACTCTATTATACTACCAGTACTGCTAATACTGCTAATACTACTGCTAATACTGCTAACTCTATTATACTACCAGTACTGCTACTACTGCTAATACTGCTAACACTGCTAACACTATTATACTACCAGTACTTTTAATACTGCTAACTCTATTATACTACCAGTACTGCTAATACTGCTAACACTGCTAATACTGCTAACACTGCTAACACTATTATACTACCAGTACTTTTAATACTGCTAACTCTATTATACTACCAGTACTGCTAATACTGCTAACTCTATTATACTACCAGTACTGCTAATACTGCTAACACTGCTAATACTGCTAACTCTATTATACTACCAGTACTGCTAATACTGCTAATACTACCGCTTATACTGCAGCAGTTCATACAGTACTCATGGTGGGTACGGGTACTGGTACTGCTACTACTACTGCTAATACTGCTAACACTGCTAATACTGCTAATACTACTGCTTATACTGCAGCAGTTCACACAGTCCTCATGGTGGGTACGGGTACTGCTAATACTGATAACACTGCTAATACCCGTAGTACTGCTAATACTGCTAATACTACTGCTTACACTGTAACACTGCTAATACTGCTAGTACTATTGCTTATACTGCAGCAGTTTACACAGTACGCATGGTGGGTACGGGTACTGCTAATACTGCTAGTACTGCTAATACTGCTAATATTAGTAAACAGTTGGCATACATACTGCTACTACTGCTAATGCTAGTACTGCTAATACTACTGCTAATACTGCACTGTGTGTGTGTGTGTGTGTGTGTATGTGTGTGTCTGTGTATGTGTGTGTGTATGTGTGTGTGTGTGTGTGTGTGTGTGTGTGTGTGTGTGTCATGCAGCATCACGCCCATCTTCACCCTGTCCACTGTGTCTGGAGAGAGTCTGGACCTGCTGAAGGTTTTCCTGAACATCCTCCCTCCACTGAGCAACAGCAAGGAGCAGGAGGAGCTGATGCAGCAGCTCACAGAGTTCCAGGTCTCAAGTGTCGCCATAATCTGTCAATAAAAGAATAATATCAGAACAATCATAGAAAATCTAATTAACTTAACGCTGAAAGTAAAGATATGAAACAACAACAGAGGAGGTTTGTAAACGTTTATAAAGAGCTG
>NW_019525276.1:16675-17482 GCF_002814215.2 Seriola lalandi dorsalis
GAGTGATCCAATAAAAATATATCAGATTTCAGGTAAAAACACTCAGAGAAACCAAATCCTGCAAGGTTTGGATGGTGGGTCCAGGTGGGCGGGGCTTGGTGACTGCTTTGTTGTGACATCACAAAGTTCCAGAAGTCCTGACGGCTGGTTTTAAGGCTCAGTTTCTGAATACAGGCTGTGTGCATTTCTCTGTGGAAGAGAAGAGCAGAGTGAAGAAGGAAGAATGAACGACCTCACGCAGCTGATGTCAGCGTGTGATGACAGTGACGTCTGATTGGTTGTTGCAGGGCATGGTGATGGTCAGTCCCAAGATGAACCCGACCATCTGCTGTCAGTTCGAAGCCGCCATCGTCCTGCTCTTCCACGCCAAGACTTTCCGCCGGGGGTCACAGGTCACCGTGCACGTGGGCAACGTCAGGCAGACGGCCACCGTGGAGTGCCTTCACGGAAAGGTCGGTGGGTAGACGACATGAAGCGTGTGATCGGTTCTCTGCCGTGTGTGTGTCACTTCGTCATGTGACCTCCTCTCTCTCTCTCTCTCTCTCTCTCTGCTGCAGGACGAGCTGCGCACCGGCGAGAGAGCCGTGGTTCGTTTCCGATTCATCAAACACCCGGAGTACCTGCGACTGGGCGCCAAGCTGCTCTTCAGGGAGGGCGTCACCAAGGGCATCGGCCACGTCAGCCGCCTGCTGCCCCCCTTCCAGAACCACGACCAGAACCAGAACCAGAACCACGACCAGAACCTGCAGGAGCATTAAAGACTCCTCCTTCATCCCGCACAGCTGGATGGACAGATGTCGAGCTCCG
>NW_019525277.1:0-714 GCF_002814215.2 Seriola lalandi dorsalis
GACATTTTTTTGCCTTACTATATTATGACGTTTATACGCCTTACTATACTATGACGTTTTTTGACATTTTTTTCCTTATTATACTATGACGTTTTTTGACATTTTTTTGCCATACTATACTATGATGTTTTTTGACGCCTTACTATACTATGACGCTTTTTGACATTTTTTTGCCATACTATACTATGACGTTTATACGCCTTACTATACTATGACGCTTTTTGACATTTTTTTGCCATACTATACTATGACGTTTTTTGACATTTTTTGCCTTATTATAATATGACGTTTCTTGACATTTTTTTGCCTTACTATATTATGACGTTTATACGCCTTACTATACTATGACGTTTTTTGGCATTTTTTTCCTTATTATACTATGACGTTTTTTGACATTTTTTAGCCTTACTATACTATGACTTTTTTTGACATTTTTTTGCCATACTATACTATGACGTTTATACGCCTTACTATACTATGACGTTTTTTGACATTTTTTTGCCATACTATACTATGACGCTTTTTGACATTTTTTTGCCATACTATACTATGACGTTTTTTGACATTATTTTGCCTTACTATACTATGACGTTTTTTGACATTTTTTTGCCATACTATACTATGATGTTTTTTGACATTTTTTAGCCTTACTATACTATGACGTTTTTTGACATTTTTTTGCCATACTATACTATGACGCTTTTTACGCCTTAC
>NW_019525278.1:0-588 GCF_002814215.2 Seriola lalandi dorsalis
TGGTGAGTGTTAAAACAACATTATTATTATTTTACTGTCAAAGTTTCTGAGTCAGTTTCTCTCTGAGGAGAGAAGAAGAGTCAGAGTGAACTTCTGTCCACATGAAGACACTGAGAGGAAAAGACGAAATAAGAAGTGTGTGTGTGTGTGTGTGTGTGTGTGTGTGTGGTGTTTCCTGGTATTTCTGGGTGTGTCTCTTCAACATATTGTCTGAACTCTTGTGTGTGTTTTATCTCAGTCAGTTTTAGTGGTTTCTCTGTCAGACTGACTGAAGTCCTGAAGATGAGTGTTTGTGTGGAGGACAGAGGAGAGTCTCCAGGACCCAGCTGTCCGTCTATGAGGAGTGACTGGTCCAAAAACGAACCTCCAGGTTTCAATAATGAACCTGGACCCTCAGACTCACAGTAAGAGACCTTTAAACTCTAACAGTGTTTAGTGCAGAGCTGCTGCAGTAAAACTCACTTCCTGTAACAGCTGCTGTTGTGACGCAGATAATAACTTCAGTGTATTCATACTGACTGCTGAGGTCGCTGGTTTCCTGAGAAAATATACAAACAAAGAATATTCTGACTTTTTACTTTCCATATT
>NW_019525279.1:0-1199 GCF_002814215.2 Seriola lalandi dorsalis
TATACTATGACGTTTTTTGACATTTTTTAGCCTCACTATACTATGACGTTTATATGCCTTACTATACTATGACGTTTTTTGACATTTTTTTGCCATACTATACTATGACGTTTTTTGACATTTTTTTGCCTCACTATACTATGACGTTTTTTGACATTTTTTTGCCATGCTATACTATGACGTGTTTTGATATTTTTTTGCCATGCTATACTATGACATTTTTTGACATTTTTTAGCCTCACTATACTATGACGTTCATATGCCTTACTATACTATGAGGTTTTTTGCCATTTTTTTGCCATACTATACTATGAGGTTTTTTGCCATTTTTTTGCCATACTATACTATGAGGTTTTTTGACATTTTTTTGCCTTACTATACTATGACGTTTTTTGACATTTTTTTGCCATACTATACTATGACGTTTTTTGACATTTTTTTGCCATGCTATACTATGACGTGTTTTGATATTTTTTTGCCATACTATATTATGACGTTTTTTGACATTTTTTAGCCTCACTATACTATGACGTTTATATGCCTTACTATACTATGACGTTTTTTGAAATTTTTTGCCTTACTATACTATGACGTTTTTTGACATTTTTTTGCCTCACTATACTATGACGTTTTTTGATATTTTTTTTGCCATACTATACTATGACGTTTTTTGAAATTTTTTTGCCATACTGTACTATGACGTTTTTTGACATTTTTTTGCCTTACTATACTATGACGTTTTTTGACATTTTTTTGCCATGCTATACTATGACGTGTTTTGATATTTTTTTGCCATACTATACTATGACGGTTTTTGACATTTTTTAGCCTCACTATACTATGACGTTTATATGTCTTACTATACTATGACGTTTTTTGAAATTTTTTGCCATACTATACTATGACGTTTTTTTGACATTTTTTTGCCATACTATACTATGACGTTTTTTGACATTTTTTTGCCTTACTATACTATGACGTTTTTTGAAATTTTTTTGTCATACTTTACTATGACGTTTTTTGACTTTTTTTTGCCTTACTATACTATGACGTTTTTTGACATTTTTTTGCCATGCTATACTATGACGTGTTTTGATATTTTTTTGCCATACTATACTATGACGTTTTTTGACTTTTTTTTGCCTTACTATACTATGACGTTTTTTGACATTTTTTTGCCATGCTATACTATGACGTGT
>NW_019525280.1:0-573 GCF_002814215.2 Seriola lalandi dorsalis
GGGCACTCTATGAGGACTGCAGGCACTTCATTGAGTTCCTTGGGTCTCTGCAGAAATGCTGCTCCAAGCAAGCGAGCAAAGAGATCACCCAAAAGAGGTAAGTTTAATTGTTCTCACCCACCTAACTGGATTACAGTATAGATATGTGAGCAATGTGGCATGTAATGTCATGATTTGTTAATAACATTTGATCTGTTTTCTCATAGGCATAGCATGTTGACGGAGCAACATCAGCTGACACCATATGACTGCTTGGCTGTGCTGAGGGCTGCCAGGAAGGACTTGATGGCAGTTATTGCGAAGGTCTCCGTGGACAAAAGTGCAACCCTGGAGTTGACCGAGTGCTGCTTCGTGGTGTACTATCTCCAGGCAGTGGTCATCCTGAGGCACCTCCAACAACCAGGCGTGGTGGAGCACATGACTGTGAGTATTCTTATGCTCTTTTTGTCTGCATTGTTAGAAAATTTCACCTGACATTTTTGCCATTCCCCATACTAATCAATGTGATATCCTTGTTTTGTGCAGGTGCAAGAGTGGATAGTCCGTCAGACAGACAGGTCAGGCAACGCCATT
>NW_019525280.1:1863-3028 GCF_002814215.2 Seriola lalandi dorsalis
GCACATTCATCTTTTTGTGAGTGCCACCCCGAAAAGCAGACTGTTGGCAGGTTTATCAACCACGCAAAAGCAGGAGCCAACCTAAGGCCCAGGTTCTATGCTGTGGACACAGATGGGGAGGAAAAAGAAGTTATTCTTTTCCTCGCAACCAGGAACATTGAGGTCAATGAGGAACTCCTGTTTAATTAATGTGCGGGCAAAAAGTCTTTTCGGGGAGAGGGCCTGGGCCTCGCTTGGCTCTCTTAGACTTTCTGCAGCCATCCACCTGGCCTGCATTTTCAAGGCCTGTATTCAAGTCTACAAGGACATTTTTAGACTTTGCTCTTTTTATTTGTACAGTATTGGTGAACTTTGTAAATGTAAGAAATCTCTGTACAGAGAACAATGAAGTGGAAGTGCTTAAACTTTATCTGTCTCATACCTCATTGTAAAACTTAGATTCTCCTCTTTCCAACAATCGTCGGCTTTCCATCCTATCACAAACCTCTTGTTATTAACCAGATATTTAATGTGGTCAATTTTAGGCAGCTTTCAGTGCTGGGTCAGAGGTCAAATCTGGTCTCTAAAGCTGCTATTTCATGATAGCATTATCTAATTTACTGGAGTAATACCTCAATGTAAAGCTTATATTCTTTTCTTTTAAACAAATGTTGGCTTTCCATCTTATCACAAACCTCTTGTTATTAACCAGACATGTAATGTATTTCAGGATAGTATTATCTGATTTACTGGAGTAATACCTCATTGGTATAAACCAGAAATTTAATGTGGTCAATTTTAGGCAGCTTCCAGTGCTGGGTCAGAGGTCAAATCTGGTTCCCTATATTTAAGCTGCTATTTCAGGATAGCATTATCTGATTTACTCAAGTAATACCTCATTGTAAAGTTTAGATTCTATTCTTTCCAACAAGTGCTGTTTTGCCATCCTATCACACACCTCTTATTATAAACCAGAAATTTAATTTGGTGAATTTTAGGCAATTTTCAGAGCTGGGTCAGAGGTCAAATATGGTCTCTATGTTTAAGCTGCTATTTCAGGATAGCATTATCTGATTTACTGGAGTAATACCTCATTGTAAAGTTTAGATTCTTTTCTTTCAAACAAGTGTTGGCTTTCCATCCTATCACAAAGCTCCTGTTATTAACCAGACATTTAATGTGGTCA
>NW_019525281.1:0-1159 GCF_002814215.2 Seriola lalandi dorsalis
TGGTATTTTTATGCCTTACTATACTATTACGTTTTTTGACACTTTTAGGCCTTACTATACCATGACGTTTTATGACGTTTTTATGCCTTACTATACTATGACATTTTTTGCCATTTTTATGCCTTACTATACTATGACATTTTTATGCCTTACTATACTATGATGTTTTTTGACATTTTTATGCCATACTATACTATGATGTTTTTGTGCCTCACTGTACTATGATGTTTTTATGCTTTAGTATACTATGATGTTTTTTTACATTTTTATTCCATACTATACTATGATGTTTTTTGACATTTTTATGCCATAGTACACTATGATGTTTTTATGCTTCAGTAAACTACAACGTTTTTATGCTTTAGTATACTATGATGTTTTTTTACATTTTTATTCCATACTATACTATGATGTTTTTTGACATTTTTATGCCATAGTACACTATGATGTTTTTATGCTTCAGTAAACTACAACATTTTTATGCCTTAGTATACTATGATGTTTTTTGACAATTTTATGCCATACTATACTATGACGTTTTTTCACATTTGTATGCCTTACTATACTATGACTTTTTTATGCCTTACTATACTATGACGTTTTTGGGTATTTTTATGCCTTACTATACTGTGACGTTTTTGGGTATTTTTATGCCTTACTATACTATGACATTTTTTGGCATTTTTATGCCTTACTATACTATGACATTTTTATGCCTTACTATACTATGACGTTTTTTGGCATTACTATACCATGACGTTTTTTGGTATTTTTATGCCTTACTATACTATGACATTTTTTGGCATTGTTAAGCCTTACTATATTATGACATTTTTATGCCTTACTATACTATGACATTTTTATGCCTTACTATACTATGACATTTTTTGATATTTTTATGCCTTACTATACTATGACGTTTTATTTTTATGCCTTACTATACTATGACATTTTTTGGCATTTTTATGCCTTACTATACTATGACATTTTTATGCCTTACTATACTATGACATTTTTATGCCTTACTATACTATGACATTTTTATGCCTTACTATACTATGACATTTTTTGATATTTTTATGCCTTACTATACTATGACATTTTTATGCCTTACTATACTATGACATTTTTTGACATTTTTATGCCTTCAGTAAACTAC
>NW_019525282.1:0-639 GCF_002814215.2 Seriola lalandi dorsalis
ATATAAAGTAAGGTCCAGGAACACTGCTGCTTCGCCGACCCGCAGTTTGTGGTGGCTGGGTGCTGTGGATGGCTCTGTTGCCCCGTTAAATAGACTGTCGGTTGTGCATCTTTTCTGCTTCGCTTGCTTCTTGCTTCGCTTGCTGCCGCTGCTACTGCCGCTGCTACTGCCGCTGCTACTGCCGCTGCTACTGCCGCTGCTACTGCCGCTGCTACTGCCGCTGCTACTGCCGCTACGGTGACGGTTTCTGCAGGCTGGTGCCTGCTCCCCCCCGGTCGCCGGTGTCCGGCCCCCCCTTCTGGGCGCCGGGCTTAGCGAGAGCTGCCCCGTCAGGACTGTGTGTGTGTGTGTGCGCGCGGTTGTTTGTTTGTGAAGGGATGAATGGTCATATTCACTGACTGGCTGTGTGGACGAGTGAGCGTGTGCAGGGGTTAGATGGGACCAGGTATTTTTATGTTTTCTTTGAATGTATTGTTTTGAGTTAATTGGTTGGTCATTTATCAATTAGTTTATTTTTATTGAATGACTGTGTCCATTGGTTACTTTCTTTATTTCTTTCTTGTTTGTTTGTTTGTTTGTTTGTTTAGTATCTTGTTTGGTTTGTTTGCTAAATTGTCATTAAGCTAATGGTCTAATTAT
>NW_019525282.1:1280-2383 GCF_002814215.2 Seriola lalandi dorsalis
ATTAGTGTCAGTGTTGATTTTCTGGAGGATCAAAGACAAATTTCTCCCAGCATATATGGCTTTTCTGTAAATAAACATCATCATTTGATTAGATCCCCTCTATATCGGCTACAGACAGGCAGGTGAGAAGGAACGCGGGGGAACGCTAATCAACCACTGTTATTATTCACATTTCATCACAATCTGTTGTATGCAAAGAACAACCTTCACCATGCAATTAAGAGGGTTAATTGAGGATCAAGTGAGTAAGAGATGTGATAAGGTGTTTTCAGTTTAATCGACAATTAGTTTCGTTTGTGAGTCGTTATGCTCTCAATGCAATTTTGAAGATTGAATACTCTCACCGTTCCACTAGCTCACTGCTAAGGCGAATCCTTCTGTGCTGTTTTTTTTTTTTTTGCAGAGTGCAAGTTGAGAAAATGGCTGTGGAAGACTGCAGTGTGCTCGAGGAGATGCGGAACAAAAACAGAATAGAATATGTCACTGTGGTGGGTGAGACTGGAGAAGCAAAACAATGAGCTCGGAGGCAGCATTTAGGGAGAGGAAAATGCACTTGCAACCTCCTCTGCTGTAGAACACCTCAGCTGATGTTTGCTATTCACGGTTTAATGCGATTGTTATGGAAATGAGCGTTCCGTTTCAGCCAGTTGACCTTTCGAAGCGATTGATTTTAACTGGGATACCTTTTCTATGAATCAAGCTAATGCATTATAATGTGGCACTGAGTTTGATTAGTTGCAATACATAGACACACTGATCTGGTCGTTGCCATGGCTCGTTAGGCATCCCTTGTTGAGTGTAGTTTTCCATTCATCGTGCCTCATACTGGCAGCGAAAAAGGGCCTGAAGCCAAACCATTGAGCACACACAGACGGGCCTGTTTACACACACATACACACACACACACACACACACACACGCACAAACGGATGCTTTTCAATAGCTAACCATGTTAATGTATTTATATCATTTGTGTGCTTTTGGCGTCTCAGCAGCTGCTACTGTGGCACCTACTATAGATCAGCCTGTTTCTTTGCAAATGCCTGATGTTGACACTAGTGTGCCACCCACATCTACTTCTTTCTCTCCTCCTCCTCCTCCTC
>NW_019525283.1:0-548 GCF_002814215.2 Seriola lalandi dorsalis
TAACCCTCAGGGGTCCCTCTGTCCTTTTTTGGACATTTTCTTTACTTTTCTTTTTTGATTTGCTGATCATTTTGGCTGTGTTACAGCTGAAGGTATGGATTTCTGCAAGAAAGTGTCTTTTTTGACATATTTTTAAAATCTAATGTCAGTTACTGTTACAGGTCTATTATACACTGGTAACACATTTTGTACCCTCTGGGGTTCCTCGCGTCCAAAAAAGGACACACAAAGAGAATGCTATAAAATCATCATATATCAATATTTTTTTCTGCTTTTTTTGCATAAATATCTTAAACCACTTCTGCTCAAACCTATCAAATGATTATTAGTTTTCAGGATTTTAACCCTTTAAATGCCAGTTTGAAGACATGTTGCCTCTTGTTTTATTAAAAAAAACAAGACAGAATATGAGATATTTCCCACATAATACATGATGGAGGGATGTGACATTGTTTTATATCAGAGTCTTTTATATCAAGACATTTCTCAAAACCAGAATATGATCAGGGTGACTTTTGAACACTGGAAATAAATCATGTACTCATCCC
>NW_019525283.1:568-1450 GCF_002814215.2 Seriola lalandi dorsalis
TTCCTGTTTCTTGATTGGTTCCTTGCTTGCTATGTGCTTCAACCTGTTGGCAAATAAGTTCATTTTTGTTGAGCCATTTGTGCCTCCATCCTTCAAATTTTACTAATTTTAAGAGGTACAATACCACTTATTTTTACAGAAAATAATTAGCCCCTGCTTGAATTCTCAATAAGTTTGACTCCTCATGTACTGTCATAATTGGTAAATTAAGCAATGGGAAAAAAAAGAAAAGATCACTCAAAGAAGATTTTTTTGCTGTATTGACTAAATTAAATTAACAAACACAACACATGCTGAAAGCTGTAAAATCTACATACTTCTCTTTGTTGTCCAGTTTATTTGACCAGTTATGTATGGTCAAAACGCAGTATTGCCAAATTTCTCCCTTTTTTTTCTTTAATTCTAGCTGATTTGTAATTGATGACTTCTTCTGGATGCCTCCAATTCTCATGGGATATTAGCAAATTTGTAACTAGATTTGGTAACTGCTGAGATCCTGGCATCTTTATTACTCCAAATTGAGTTTTATTTCTAGTTAGTGCCACGGGTGCTCAGCTCCGAGGCACTCCTCTACAGCTAGAATAGCTGAGAGGAGTGCCTCGAGGCATCTATTAATATTCTGTTTCGGGTTTATTATTCTTCCTCCAAATTTCGGCGCGTAACTTGACCCGCAGCTTTGAGAAAACCCCGGTAATATATACATCAAGACTTTTGGTGTTAAAATTCCAATTTTTCCCAAAGTTATTCCCAAAAAACTGGGAATAAATAATGCATTAGAAATGAGTCACCCAGCTCTCTCATACCTGCACGTAGAAATGTGATTCAAACTATAAAACGGAGGAAAACTTCTGCTCTCTCAAAAAGACAGGAACTGTTTTTACA
>NW_019525283.1:1470-2015 GCF_002814215.2 Seriola lalandi dorsalis
ATATCAGTATACTACTCCTTGAAATATCATAGAACATCATAGTATAGTAAGGCATAAAAATGCCAAAAAAAACCTCATCATATAGTCTGGCATGAAAATGTAAAGAAACGTCATATCATACTAAGATATAAAAATGTCAAATAACATCATAGTATGGTCAGGTATAAAACGCCATAGCATAGCAAGGCAAAAAAATATCAGAAGAATGGTATATTAAAAAATAAAATGTCATCGTATATTAAGGCATTAAAATGCCAAAAAACTTCATTGTATAATATGGCGTTAAAATGTAAAAAAAATCATAGTATAGTATGGCATGAAATTTCAAAAAACGTCATCATACTGTATTGTGTGAAAATGTAAAAAAAACCTCATAGTATAGTATGGCATAAAATTTCAAAAAACATCATACTATAATAAGGCATAAAAATGCTAAAAAACGTCATAATATACTAAGGTATAAAAATGTCAAAAAAAAGTTTTAGTATAGTATGGCATAAAACGTCATGATATAGTGAATCATAAAAATGCCCAAAAAATTCATT
>NW_019525283.1:2035-2683 GCF_002814215.2 Seriola lalandi dorsalis
GGAGAGGTGGTGACCTCACATCAGGAGCCATGAGAAGCAGTGACGTCACATCAGGAACCAGGAGAGGTGGTGACGTCACACCAGTAGCCGTCATCGACGCCGCTGGAGAATACGGAGCCGCGGCCACCAACACCTCAGGAAAGACGGGAACAGTCGTCGACGCCGCCGGGGAACACGGAGCAGCGGCCTTAGACACCACAGGAAAGACAGGAACAGTCGTCGACGCCGCCGGGGAACACGGAGCAGCGGCCGCCGACACCATAGGAGGGACAGGAGTAGTCGTCGACGCCGCCGGGGAACACGGAGCAGCGACCGCCGACAGGAAACGAGGAGCAGGGATCGGCCGGACCACTGACCAGGAACCAGAGTCAGGAGTCAGCTGGAGTGCCGACTGGACATGAGGGACAGGATTCGGCCGGACCAACGGCAGGGAACGAGGAGCAGGGATCGGCCGGACTACTGACTGGGAACAAGAATCTGGAGTCAGCTGGACCGGCGACAGGACAGGAGGAGCAGGGGAGACTTTGTCCAGCCCACCCAATTCAGGGGCTAGGGAGGAATCGACCGGGACCCCAGACGCTGAGACAGCTGATGCGCCGGCCGGGATGATCGACCCAGGAGGTGGGGCAGGAGCCGACGAAACGCCAA
>NW_019525283.1:2703-3671 GCF_002814215.2 Seriola lalandi dorsalis
TCATACTAAGATATAAAAATGTCAAATAACATCATAGTATGGTCAGGTATAAAACGGCATAGCATAGCAAGGCAAAAAAATATCAGAAGAATTATGGCATATTAAGAAATAAAATGTCATAGTATATTAAGGCATTAAAATGCCAAAAAACTTCATTGTATAATATGGCGTTAAAATGTAAAAAAAATCATAGTATAGTATGGCATAAAATTTCAAAAAAGGTCATAGTATAATAAGGCATAGAAATGTCACAAAATGTCATAGTATACTATGGCATGAAATTTCAAAAAACGTCATCATACTGTATTGTGTGAAAATGTAAAAAAAACCTCATAGTATAGTATGGCATAAAATTTCAAAAAACATCATACTATAATAAGGCATAAAAATGCTAAAAAACGTCATAGTATACTAAGGTATAAAAATGTCAAAAAAAAGTTTTAGTATAGTGAGGCATAAACGTCATGATATAGTGAATCATAAAAATGCCCAAAAAATTCATCGGATAGTATGATGTCAAAATGTAAAAAAAAACTCATAGTATAGTATTGCATAAAAATTTCAAAAAAATTAATATTATAGTAAAGCATAAAATTGTCAAAAAATGTCATAGTCCACTATGGCATGAAATTAAAAAAAAAACATCATCATACTGTATGGTGTGAAAATGTCAAAAAACATCACAGTATAGTATGGCATAAAATTTCAAAAAACGTCATACTATAATAAGGCATAAAAATGCTAAAAATATGCATAGTATACTAAGGTACAAAAATGTCAAAGAACATTATAGTATAGTAAGGGTTAAAACGTCATGGTATAGTCAGGCACAAAAATGCCAAAAATCTCCATCTTATAGTATGGAGTGAAAATTTCAAAAAACGTCACAGTATAGCAAGGCATAAAAATGTCAAAAGACGTCATAATATTGTAAGGCACAAAACATCATAGTATACTAAGGCATAAAA
>NW_019525283.1:3691-5739 GCF_002814215.2 Seriola lalandi dorsalis
AAATAGGATAGTAAAGCCCCAAAACAGGGTTTGAACCGAAGACCTTCCCAGTTTTGGGGAGCAGTCCTAACCATTGTATCACCATGCTGCCCCATCACAAGCTCCTACTATAGCAAAGCATGAAAACATCATAGTATATAGTAAGGCACAAAACGTCATGGTATAGCAAGGTATAAAAATTTCAAAAATTGTCATACCAAGTAAGGCATAAAAGCGTCAAAAACGTAATAATGGAATCATGGAAAAAAATATTAAAAAACCTCATAGTAAAGTAAGGCATAAAACGTCAAAAAACATCATATCATAGTATGGCATCAAAATGACATAGTATAATAAAGCATAAAAACATTATATTACAGTAAGGTATAAAAAGTCATAGTATAGTAGGACATAAAAATGTCATAGTATAGTAAGACATAAAAACAGTCATAAAATTCATGTTAACATTTTCATGGCTTTTCTCTACAGATATTCAACTCATAGTTTGACATATCCACCATTTTATGTTTACTTTTGACAACTGAGTTGACTGCTAGCCCATAGAAGACAGAAGCCAAGGCCATCTTGCTAGTTTACGTTAGCTAACTTGGTTAAATAACATCAGTTGACATTTTTCTGGTGAAGTTAGGTACCACTGTGATATTCCCACATGATGTGAGCCTTAAGATAGCCCCCGCCCTTTCAGTAAATCAAATGCTAGCATGCCTAAATAAGTTGTCATTGAGTAGTAGCCTCTTGGAGGACACATTTGGAAAGGTCAAATATGACTTCACTCCAAATTGCGACATGTGCATCCATATGCGACATGTGCATCCATATGCAAACCTACACCCTTGGTGCCGAGTATGTGCCAAACTACTAAGAATGCAGAGCGCCATTCATGTACAGGTGAGCACATTGCCAAAAACACCAGTTCTAAAATTCAGGCTTCAACACAATATTTTCTCTATTGTGAAGAAACATAATCTGGCGAGAAGATCCATGTGTTATTTTAATTTTCTTAATTTAATTGAATCAGGTAGAAATTACTATAATGTCACTCATGTGATTGTCCAACTACCCATCCATCCACCAGCACCATGCGTTTGGCCTTTGGAACTACAGGGAAATCCTTCCTGTTCAAACATTGACATGGCAACAAAATAGTGTTCTGGGTATTTCTGTGTATGTGTCTGACAGTAGTCTGTTCTTTTCTTCTCCTGCTTCCTGTTTCTTGATTGGTTCCTTGCTTGCTATGTGTCAGGGTTTTTGCGAGGTAAGTAGGACCCAAATGCAGCTAACACATGGGAGACGGTGCAGGCAGGTTTATTAAACAAAAATCCAAAATCCAAACATGAACATGGCATGAACGTGACATGAACAGACGTGAACAAACCCGGAACTGAAAAGGGACGAACCGACACAGACAAAGGGGAGCACTAGGACTATATAGACAAGGGAGGCAAGGATGATTGAACACAGGTGAAACACATTAGGGCGGGGCAGACAATCACTACACAGAAACAGGACCATGACAAGAAGCAACACACAGACACTCAAGGAAACCAATACAAAATAAAACAGGAAGTGCAAAAACTCCAAAACAAAACTAACAAAAAGTGTCTACCATAGCAAACCATGACACTATGTGCTTCAACCTGTTGGCAAATAAGTTCATTTTTGTTGAGCCATTTGTGCCTCCATCCTTCAAATTTTACTAATTTTAAGAGGTACAATACCACTTATTTTTACAGAAAATAATTAGCCCCTGCTTGAATTCTCAATAAGTTTGACTCCTCATGTGCTGTCATAATTGGTAAATTAAGCAATGGGAAAAAAAAGAAAAGATCACTCAAAGAAGGTTTTTTTGCTGTATTGACTAAATTAAATTAACAAACACAACACATGCTGAAAGCTGTAAAATCTACATACTTCTCTTTGTTGTCCAGTTTATTTGACCAGTTATGTATGGTCAAAACGCAGTATTGCCAAATTTCTCCCTTTTTTTTCTTTAATTCTAGCTGATTTGTAATTGATGACTTCTTCTGGATGCCTCCAATTCTCATGGG
>NW_019525283.1:5759-7209 GCF_002814215.2 Seriola lalandi dorsalis
AGTTGACATTTTTCTGGTGAAGTTAGGTACCACTGTGATATTCCCACATGATGTGAGCCTTAAGATAGCCCCCGCCCTTTCAGTAAATCAAATGCTAGCATGCCTAAATAAGTTGTCATTGAGTAGTAGCCTCTTGGAGGACACATTTGGAAAGATCAAATATGACTTCACTCCAAATTGCGACATGTGCATCCATATGCAACATGTGCATCCATATGCGACATGTGCATCCATATGCAAAGCTACACCCTTGGTGCTGAATATGTGCCAAACTACTTAGAACGCAGAGCGCCATTCATGTACAGGTGAGCACATTGCCAAAAACACCAGTTCTAAAATTCAGGCTTCAACACAATATTTTCTCTATTGTGAAGAAACATAATCTGGCAATGTGGCGAGAAGATCCATGTGTTATTTAAATTTTCTTAATTTTTTTAATTTAATTGAATCAGGTAGAAATTACTGTAATGTCACTCATGTGATTGTCCAACCCTTTTTTTTCTTTAATTCTAGCTGATTTGTAATTGATGACTTCTTCTGGATGCCTCCAATTCTCATGGGATATTAGCAAATTTGTAACTAGATTTGGTAACTGCTGAGATCCTGGCATCTTTATTACTCCAAATTGACAAATTGAAGACTTTTTTTTTAAACCATCACCACCACCACTTTATGTTTTGATGAATGTGCATTTGGAGACAAAACCGTACAGCTAATGCAGATTTGTTCTGTTTCATGTCTAATCTGGGGCTTCTGACGATCACAGTGCTCCATACACTGTGTAGCTGTGCCTCCACTGAGAGCAGACACTGGAGAGAAGGATCTGATGTGTAAATTCAGATTCATATACGATGTCAACTGGTGACTTCATGTCAGTTTTTCAATAGCGTCATTTGTCAACACTGTAAGCGCATTTTCCAGCCACCCTTGGATCAGAGCAAGTGATGTGTAGGATTCTCTCATTGCCAGATAAACATGAAGAAACTTGTAGCTAAACAGCTCTAAACAATGTGGATGGAAAGATGGAATAGAGAAAACTTTTTATCTACTCTGTGCATTTATGTTGATCCTGATTGCAGAGGACATTCATCTGGAACCAAGGCTGTTTCACTTCACCATCTATACTGTACCTATATTCTGCTGCTGCCTCAATCAGCTTGTTCTTGCTGCATTTTCATTCTATACCAGTACATAATGGAGACTTAAACACTTAGAAACACAAACCACAACAAAACATAACTCTTTGGGCCTTGAGTTTTATTTCTAGTATATATTGTTATCATGTTTGGCCACAAACAACAGAGCAGCTGTCACTATTCTATTTCTTGCTTAATTATTTTAGAGGAGCCCCGAGGCATCTATTAATATTCTGTTTCGGGTTTATTATTCTTCCGCCAAATTTCGGCGCGTAACTCGTCCCGCAGCTTTGAGAAAACCCCGGTAATATATA
>NW_019525283.1:7408-7876 GCF_002814215.2 Seriola lalandi dorsalis
GGGGCTACTGCCGGGATGAGTACATGATTTATTTCCAGTGTTCAAAAGTCACCCTGATCATATTCTGGTTTTGAGAAATGTCTTGATATAAAAGACTCTGATATAAAACAATGTCACATCCCTCCATCATGTATTATGTGGGAAATATCTCATATTCTGTTCTAAAAAGCAACTTCTTCTTAAATATGTAAGTCCATTTACTGCTTCCTTCGTTGCTTTTTTTTTGTTTTGTTAAAAGAGTGAATGAAGTTGTGACGGTCTCCACTGAGACAGAGGAGAGGAGAAGCTACTAGCCCTCTCTTGCTGTCACTTCTAGTCGCGTTGCTCTCCTCCCCAGTAATGTTAAATTTAGCACAGAAAAAAACATAATACTGATAATTTAAATAGCGGTTCATGGGATTTATTAACCCTCAGGGGTCCCTCTGTCCTTTTTTGGACATTTTCTTTACTTTTCTTTTTTGATTTGCT
>NW_019525283.1:8044-55884 GCF_002814215.2 Seriola lalandi dorsalis
TTATTAAAAAAAACAAGACAGAATATGAGATATTTCCCACATAATACATGATGGAGGGATGTGACATTGTTTTATATCAGAGTCTTTTATATCAAGACATTTCTCAAAACCAGAATATGATCAGGGTGACTTTTGAACACTGGAAATAAATCATGTACTCATCCCGGCAGTAGCCCCCGTGGCACTCAAAATTTCCCTGGAATTTTCTAGTTGCAATTGCTACTTTGCCAACATTAGCATTAACAGCTGTTTATTTACGAGAGCTTCAATACAAGAGGTTATAATATGCTCACAGCGACGGTTAGCATGCTAACTTCAGTAGCACTAACGAAGTGATAGAAACAGAAGCAAATCAAAGAGTTAACATTGGTGTTGCTTTTCCACCTCCGGAGACGGCTCTTGGTGAGCAAAGGAATGGATTATAATACTGAACTTACAACGTTTCTTGTAGACTGGTAGGTTTGTATTAGCTCTTAATGCTAAAATTGGTTATGTAGCGATAGCAAAACTTACACATAGCTACTTTAACATAAAGGTGATTATGTTTAAAAATGTTTTTCAGAAGCACAAAACCAAAGTATAAAACTCCCAAAGTCCAACCATCTATTAAAACCATAAAAAAACAAATACCAACACTAAAAGGCAGGGAGATGTGACCATAGGAGGTGTGGTTTAATGTTTTAGTATTTTATTTACCTTCATCTCAATCCATCTACAAGTCTTAGTTCATTTCTTTATTTTTGTCTCAATTCAAAAAGATAGTGTCTAAAAATACGGGGTAAAACGCATCTCATTTCCTCTTTTTTTTCCCCATCTCAACTTCAAACTGATCAAACAGATTGTGTTTGATACCAACTCTGTACATATTGTAATAACAATAGTGCATCTGCCATAGTGCAAAGCTCGAACAAACCAAACTGACCTCACACACTCACACAGTGTCAGACAAGCTGCCTCCTGGAACCCACTCTAGATCTCTTTAATCTCATTTACAGCGGGGATCGTTACAGAGTCTCTGGGCTGTGGCGTTTGCCCAGAACTCGGGGGGGAGGGAGGCTATCAACAAATGTACAAAAGATTCATGACATTTTAGAGATAGCTGGAATGATAAGAGAGATGGCGAGGCAGCTATAGCTCAGCTGCGACGCCACATTTAAAGATGCGTGGACGGCGCTGACTACAGGAGAGATTTGCAGATGCAGGTCGTGTCAAGAGACTCATAGCTATATGTCTTGCTGAAACAGATAAAACTCACTCAATTTTAACATAGCTTTAAATAAATCTTCATACAGTGCATTTAACATTCAGTATATCTTGCACATATTTACAAATAGGTGTGCAATACAGTTGGCTAGTGCTCATTTTCTGTAGATACATGACATAAAAACAGTTGAATTCTTTATTAATGTGCTGCCTTTATGGTGCCATGGCTGCAGCACACAATAGTTTGTAGAAACAAATGATCTTCTAGAGGTAAAAACCTGCCTATCACAGGTAGATAGGAGGAGTGTTAAGGTGTACACGGACACAACTGCCCCTAACACTAATGTAAACACGCGTACATTCTTCCTTTCTTTAAAAATCTCTCACATCCGCACATTCACTCATGCACACAGACACGCACATTAAACCTAATGGTACAAACTTTGGGCCTAAAAGTGGTGAGCACGCACACAGACGAATATCGTGGAATGTATGTTGGTCGGCCTGTGGTAGGAAACACTAAGTTGCGGTCTCTGCTGCTTCAAAGTTCAGTGTTCGAAAATGATCCCAAAACCATAACACCTAGCTTCCCTTTTTGTACCTGAAAACTCGTGTGGGGGGGGGGGCGGGCAGGTTAAGCACAACAATGAACAGAAACGTCATCGTCTTATATGATAATTAGTCTTTCCCCAGTCTCTCTTTGGAAAACATGCTAACAACAGTCCACTGTGGGGTTTCTTCTCGGTTTTGTCCATGTTGTCAAACTTTGCAGATTAAAACTGATCACTGTCTTCCGTGAGATGCACCTTGTCAAGGCCTGGCCTTGGAGGGTCTGAGCCTCAGGTCCTTCTCCTTTAAGAAAAAAGGAAACTATTCAACTCCTGTGACATGTTTCAGGCTGTTGGATGGCCAGTCTGTGCTCTTGTCCTGCATTTAGCAGGGACTCAAGTGGCGGCCAGGTAAGAGTGTGTGCAGGCAGGCATTGGAAATACAAGTCTCATATTAAATTGGTCCAACGTTGATATGTTCTTTATCAGACTGTCCGAGATGTGAGGAAAGTAGGTACACAGACACCAAAGCACATTCTGAGAGCCACTGGACTGGAGGAAGACCCCGGTGTCTCCCGCAGGGAGAGCCACCTGCTCGCTTTAGGTATTGGCCCGGACACAATCGTCAGTGGCCGGCTGGCAGCAGCCACACAAGTATGATTTGGCTGGTGAGAGGTGAGAGGAGCTCCACAGGCCCACAGGAGGGCCGAGCCCGGCAGGAGGATAGACAACAAGGAGTAGACGGGGAGTGTAGAAGACACAATTATCAGAAGAGGTTTGGAGAGATTTTGCGACAGGAGTGGAAGACTTTTTTTTTTTTTTTTTTTTCCCCTCTTCTCTGACGTGGAAATGACACAGTGGGAGGAGGAAGACAAGAACAGACAGGACATAGAGACAGAAACACAGACAGACGTCTTATCCGCCACCAGATCTGAAAGAAGTGAAGAAACAGAGAGGTCGTTAACAGGAGGAAAAAACGATACAGGCAGTTGCACAGATGACAGGATGAAGATGCTTGAAAAATGGATGAAGACATTTTGCTATAAACGATAAAGGAAGGATTTTATGTGAGTGGAGACAAGAATGGGGATTTTTTTTTAAGCAAGAATTGATAAAAAGTGAAGCATTCAAGCATTTAGAGTCTAAAAGGGATGATCAGATGGTGGATGAATGAGTAAGTAGCTGGGTGGGTGGGGGGGTGTTTTGCTCCGTGGACAGGACTTCACAAGTTTCAAGGTTATACCTTCCTCTTCGAATGTTCCTGCATCCCATGAGCACACACCGAGAGAAAAGACAAAATGTCAATACATGTCAATGACAATAGCAAAAATAACTAACACTACTAATTCTTTTAGAGGCATGTTATAAAGCTGATCATTTAACATTAGATCTTCACATTAACAGTACAGCTGTGCAAGAAAAAGATAAATCATTCTATAGTTATAATTAATCAAAGCATACACAGGATTTAATATCAAATGTGGACAGAAAACATGAATCAATGTTTGAATCATTTTCTTCCATGTTGGACTGGCTACTGTATCATAATTCAGATTTTAGAGGAAAAACATGAATCAAACAATGACTCAGTCAGTCATTTAATCCATTATTCATCTACCAGTCCTTTCCAAAATCTTTCTTGCCAGACTATAGTGATGGAACCACATGCAGCAGGTCTACAGCGCTCATGGCACTGACCCTCTGAGTCCCATAGAGCCTGACAGGGCGTTACACCAGACACCATCACACCCTCCCTCTACGCCAGAGGTCTGACTAGGAAGAGATGACTTCCTGTGAACAGCTCATGCACACATGCACAGACACTTAACCTCTGACCCTAAAAGGACTGACGACATGGTATAAGTCTTTAAAATGTAGCTTTTCAGTTAACCAGGCTTTTCATCAGCCACAAACGTCTAACGAATCGCAGTGAGAGTGAGGTGGGAACAGTCCTTTTAGGGCAGAATATAAGGAGTGGACAATAGCCAGCATACACAGGAGCAGCAGTGCAGAAGATGCACTGCAGCGAGCGCATTTGGGGATGCTGCCTAAAGGAGAAAATAAGGAACTAAAATAAAATAGCACCATAGGTAAAACATTAAAAAGTGAATCCACTGTAGCCATTGAGCTTTTCGTTACTACACAGAGACTGATGGCTGGGGAAACTGCAATCGGGGGGAACTTCCAGATGTGGCACCAGTGGAGTTAAGTCACGGCAGTTCTAGTGGTCATGAGAGAAGTGCTGCGATGGATCCTGGCAGAAAAAAACATCTCGGTCCTGCCCTGTCCACGCTACAGAAGGCTGGGCTCGTAAGGGGAGGGGGAGGGGGGGGAAGGAAAAGTGCAGGATGGAGCTCAGAGTTGATAACAGATCTGATCAGAGGAAATTAAAACTATTTCATACGGAGTTCAACGCCAAAAGCAGTTCAAGCATTAGCACGTCTCAGACTTGGCTCCCCAGCTCCCCTTCCTGGGTCGGGAGCCGACTTGCAAACGGGCATGTTATTTTAGAGGGGTGAGCGTGGGAGGGGCAGGGGGGGTCCTTTAGGTAGAAGCAGACAGGTACACAAAGGCATGCCAGAACTCTTACTTAAATCCCCATCCTGTTCCCCCTAGGACTATAGCTGCCAGGAGAATAGCACCTGCGATGGACCCTATTATGATATTGGTGCCACTGGGACCTGCGCAGAGGAAGGAGGGGGGGGAGGAAGGGTGCGGAGGAGGAGGAGGGGGAGGAAGAGGAAGGGCAGAAACAAAACAACACCACTAAAAAACACACGTCAGAGGACAGCATCAACACGGTACATCAACAACATCAACTAGAGAGAGAGAGAGAGAGAGGGAGAGAGAGATACCTGCAGACAGAGAAATGAGGGGGAAGAGGAGGAAACCAGCAAGTCGGGTGGAGGTGGGAGAACGGGCGGGTGAGCGAGGGAGGTCAGGGAAGACAACAGTTACAAAAGAAAAATGAAGGAGAGAGTATTTTATTACTTTGTTCTCATTCTCCCTCTCCTGCTCTTTTAGCTGGACACCCTCTTGCTCAGGGTGGCTTTGGCTTTTTTGGCCCTATGAGGGCAGCTGCTCAATATCTCTGTGTCATTGGCAGACTGGAAGAAAGTAAGGAAGACACTTGAAGATGGCGGTGCCTGCAAGACATACATACATCACCACCATACACACGTACACCGACATACTGTGCATGCACATATGCTCTGATGGAAAAACGTGTCTCCACACACACCCACACTCTCACACATCAACACTGAAACCAAGACGCAGCAGGAAGGAAAACACTGTGGCCTAAATATTGATGTTAACGTTCTCACAGTGATCAGGTGAGCTGTTCTTAGTGTTTGAGGAAATGATGTGGTGATCTGCTCCGGCACATGGAGATGCTACAGTGATGATGGGGGGAGACTATGAGGGGGATATGAGAAGCGGACAGAAAAGAGAGACATGGGTAGTTTCGGATGGACCTTTCTTCTCGGGGCCCGTTGGGACTGTAGGCTCAGGGATGGGATCAAAGACGCTGCAGTCCTTCCCTGTGTAGTCCCTGTCGCAGATACACTTCACCTCGTTACTGCAGGTCTGTGAGAGAGAGAGAGAGAGAGAGAGAGAGAGGGAGAGAGGGAGATGAAAATCAAGCACAATGCCTACAAATAGACAAAGTCCAGCACAGAGAAAAGTTAAAAACAGCTATGTAGCCAGTTAGCATGGATATGGTGGTTTGCAAGTCGAAAGACATCTCTGCACGGTGTTAGGGGTGTAATGGTACATGGATTTGTGCCGTGCCGTTCAGTACAGGATGTCCGGTTCAGTTCGTGGTGGGATCCAAATGAATATAATCTAGCTTTAACCATGCACATTACGTGCATAACCTTCATGCTCTGATGGTTAGGCTACCGACATGTTAGTGAATAAAATCAAAGCAGTAGTGTGCATGTCATAAAGGGTTACTCCTAACTGCAGAAACCTGGGTTTGAATCTGACCGTGGCTTTAAATGCTGTTAAAATAACACCTACATGTAACACAGACATATTTTAGCCTGAAAATGCTGAAGAAGAACAAATCTTTAAAAGCAATGGTTATATTTAAATGTGAAGCAGGTCTTAAATACATGTTAGATTACAGGAACTAAAATGCTTTTGAAACAATGGTAATCATTGCATCCCGGGAAGGTTCACAATTTTCTTTTATTTATTTTTTTACCCCGTGGTCGGAACAGATGCGCCCAGAGTTGGATCCCGCACAGGTGCTGAGGTTGAACGCCGCCACAGGGAGGCAGCGTCGCTCCAAACACATCATGTTGGGGCCACAGGGAGCGCCATCCTCCACATAGCCCAGATCAGAGCCATCCTCCAGCAGAGCATGGCCACCTCTGAGTGAAGCATCCAGACGGGTGGGAGAAGAGGTGTAAAGCTAGCTAACAAGCTTAGGGACACAGATTTGAAATTTTTTGGATTAGATGGATATGACACACTTACCTGCAGTCCAGGTATTTGTTTTGATGATAGAGGGTGAAGCTGGTCACCTCGCCCTGCAGGTCTCCGAACTTTGGCTTCGTCGTCACGTTGGCACAGAACAAGAAGCCGCATAAAACATCACTGAAACAGAAAGAAGTAAATGACAGAGGACAATGCACATCAAACTTGTGCTGTGTTCACAGTAGTCCACTTTTTTTTTGTTTTCAAAAGTTGATCTGGGACATTTTTTTTGGTCATCTAGGTTTCCAACTACATGTTAGAATCCAGTGGCAACCTTTCAGGCTGAAAAATTAAGCCAACACCAAAGTATCAAAAACAGACGTTTGAGGCTGACTCCAAAAGTGAGTCGATCCCCATAAACTCATGTTTAAATGTCCAAGTTTACAGCTGAAATAAATATGTCTTGGTCTCTATAGCTAATTTCCTTCTTCATGAAAACTGTACGGAGGGTGAACTTTTGTGAGTGTATGCTTACCACAAGCCAGCATTTTTGGATTAACTGAGAGTTAGGGGTGGAGTCAGGCGCTGCCAAATTGGTGTTGGCGGAGCAGCTGACTCTGAGCAGCTGACGCTGAGCTTCAAAATCTCTCTTCAGGAACCTATTTGTGACAGAGGCTACTTCCATCTTTATATACAGTCTATGAAAACAACCAAATCCCCTCAAATACATTGGTTTTGGTCTTTTCATTGGATTTGGTGAAAATTATTAACTGAAGCCAGTCTTCTCCTCTCTGCAGACTTCAGACTCAAACTATAGCAGTGCACCCTCCGCTTAAAATGCAGCTGAGCCACCACTTTCTTTTGCACAATAAAGTGAGCAGTAAAGGGAATCAGGGATGAGTTACTCACGGCTTGTTGCACTGCAGCCAGCCCTGGCCTTCAGGACCTGGACCACAGTTGCCTTTTTCTGTCCCCTCAGCATTCAGCTTCTCGTAACAAAACCTGTCTGCTGAATCTGGGCGGGCAAACGAACATGTTTAGATTATAGCAAGGAGAGTGAGACGACGGCCAAACATGGGTACACACTGTGCATGGATACATAATAAGCTATAAAACATGCATATTTGATGGTTGTGCTGTACATGTGTTTTATACTTACTATAGCCCCAAAGTCCCCTACACTGCCCGTCACGTGTCCTGCATCGTCCACCGTAACATCGGCCCTGAAGAGATAAAGCAACAGTAGTGTGTGTCAGAGAGAGCCGCAGACTACAGAAACGTGCCACAACCCGGCCCTTACCTGACTGGTATCACACATGTAGCCATCCAGCTTGTGGACATTATGAGGGCACTGCAAAAGAAGAGAAGGACATCATGAACTGGATACTCCGGTCGATCTTACAGTTTTTGCCCAGTGTCGCATCCACTCAGCTCTACCTGGCTGGAGTCTCCGGTGCAGGTCTCCGGGATATCACAGTCGTTCACAGCATCTCGACACACCACGCCCCTCCGCTCATACTAGGGCACAGCATCAAAAGGCATCAGGTACATCCAGTACTTTATTAGTGATCATACAGATGATTTCTAATGCATGTCAATGCACCACAATATGCAATATGCAGAGATAAGACATGACTTTTCTTATTCCTGTTTAAAGCACCAGACACGCTGAGGTTTGTTCCACGCAGGAATAACTGTTATAAGTACAAATATTATTTCCAGTTATTTCTTTTCTAGTTTTCTTTTTGAGAATTCACAGTGCAGCAGATGTTTTGGCTCAAGAGTCTTTCACTTTTTTTTCTACATGTAAGGAGAATTTGTATTTCATTCAGTTCATTTCTTTGCGTCCATTTTTTGCTTCTCTGTAATAAAGGTTACCTCACCTTGCAGCCACTGCAGCAGAGTCCATTACTGCACATGGCATCATGGGTAAGTGTGCACTTTTTACAGCAGGCTCCTCCATTGCGGGCACACTCCTGCAGGCACACACATGAAAAGAAGCCATCAGTTCTGTTTCAGAAAAAAACACCACACCGTCCAGTGCTCTCACAGAGACAGGACGTGGCAGCGCTGCCCATCTGCAGCAGGTTTAAGAGCTGGCTTTCACGCTGCCATGTCCAACTGGCTACTCACCACCTGGGATCCACAATCACACTCCTCCCCTGGCTCCACGAAGCCATTCCCACACTCTGGAGGATCCAACAGCTGAGAGAGACCGAGAGGGAGATGTATGAGCACATACTGTATATATGTAGGAGACAGATGGACGAGACATGAGTCCATGTGTCGGTAATATAGAGATGAGACGAGAGGCACGTCTCTTAAAGCAGGAAAAAAAAGAAAAATAAACTTTAGTCCTGTATGTGAATGTGTGTTCTGATGGAAACGAGGATAATTCGTTAGTCTATAAATAATGACACTCAGAGGCGGCTTCTGTCACCACATCCTACATCCCCACATGGCCCTCACCTTGTTGGGCTTGTTGAAGAGGCAGCTCCCGCCCCCCTGGAGTAAGAACTGGATGTACTCGTCAACACTGCAGCGAGAAAACTTTCTGGGCAGATAGTATCTGTGTTCACACACACACACACACACACACACACACACACACACAAAGATCGAGACCACGACATGACAAGAAAATCAAATAACAAACAGCATAATGCATTTCTACCAGTGAAGAATGCCAGATCCACTGTGGGTGTCTGTGCCATCACTTTGCAATCTGACAGAAATGTTACCATCTGTAGTAAGATATTGCTCAAATGAATAATTGAAATCTTTATTGTTCCATCTGGTGGGGAGAGCCAAATCCAAATCGCTCATATAGTAAATACTTTTAATTCACCATTTGTGATTCTTTTACAGAGAGCTGCATGCTGATGTCTGATGTTTCTACAAATTTGCTTAATGCATCAGATACAAGCTGTGATCATCACTGGCTTCGGTGCACTGAAGTAAAAGTCAAAGCATCCCTCTGTTACAGGTGTTTAATTTGTCTAATTGAGTGAAATGAATGGAACAAATCGCAGGTTGGAGGGAGTGCAACAAGGAAACACTCCTGCTGTCATGTCAACAAAGAGAGAGCGAGAGAGAGAGAGAGAGAGAGAGAGAAGTGTTTTACAGGTGTTACAAGTGTGTTATGGTTTTTTTTTTGTCAGTGGATCTTTACCCCGTGTCTTCCATGATGCAGCCCAGCCAGGTGTCTGGGCACCTGCAGTCTCCTGTGAGGACGAGCAGAAGGAAGGAGGACGCAGAGGAGAGTGGGAGAAAAGTGATGTAAGTAAACCAGGGGGGAATATAACCGGCTTCACATGCTGCAGCACGTCTTGAGAAACAGCTCTACGTATGACAAAGAAGAAAGGCTTCCCATAGACCCGCTACCTCTCCTCGTGACAGCGGTATGTATTGTGTGCACTGAGCTCTTGTCCTGGCATTGAATAATGGACCTGATGGCTCTTCAACATTAATCACACGGCCCATTGTTCAGTGGCAGCGATGCTCTAACCACCAACCCCTCCTTCTTGGACGCAGGTGACTAATCACCTAATGGAGAAGTCTAATTACAGAAGAGAACTGCTGGACGGAGATACCAATGCAGAGCCTACGATCTCAGCCAACACCCCCCACCACACACACACACACACACACACACACACACACACACACACACACACTCCCATCACACCCAGCTATCAATCCCTCTGCCTCTGCCTGCTTTGCTGATTTATTCAGCTGGTTTATAGATCTCTCTCCATCCTTCTAACCTGCATTATAAAGCTTTCCGCTTGTCTTTTACCTGCAGAGTTACGGGCGTTGTTCCACCTCATCCCGATGTTCTGTCCAAGACTCTGGCACAAAGTGATGGCCATTGCACCGACATTCCCATACTGAAATGAATACATATTGAATCCATACATGAGAGCTTTATTGGGAGATGGGAGGAACACTAATGTATAATCCTCTGGCTAACTTGAGTTGCACTAAATCGAACAGGGGGAAACAGTCTGCCTCTGTCCAAATGAAACAAAATCTACATAACAGCAGCTTT
The DNA here is from genome assembly GCF_002814215.2 of Seriola lalandi dorsalis. Taxonomy (NCBI): domain Eukaryota; kingdom Metazoa; phylum Chordata; class Actinopteri; order Carangiformes; family Carangidae; genus Seriola; species Seriola lalandi. The sequence goes on from NW_019525283.1 coordinate 18,272, forward strand.
AAAGTTCATTAATTAATGTCTCATATCTCATTTTTTTCATTTGTGCAAAAACAGAAGTTGATGACAGTCTGCTGTTTTACCAGGGTTATATGCAGGACTCTTCCTTGCTAGGACCAGTAAAATACTGAGCCAGCTCTTAGATGGAGCCAGTGACCCATAAGTCCTCTCAAAACCTAGATTAAACTTGGCTCTGTTACTCCAGACCTTTACACTTCCATTTTAAGTCTGATCTCAACTTTAAAAGGACAGTTGAAGTCGTTTCGCTGATTTTCCATTTTGGTTTAAGTTATTAAACTTAGTTTTACTGATGAATGGTTTAATTCAAATTGTGAAAGAAATGTGAGATTAAATTAAAAAACATTTCAAACTATGTTTGGCTAAATCTTGGTTAACCCTGACTTTTGTTTAAATGAATCCCTGTTGATGCCAAAGTGAATGGGAGCTTCTCAGACTGTCCTCACCTCGTTGATTCCTCCTCCCCTGGTTAGAGAGCACACTCCTCCTGTGTAGGCCGTCCCACTGCGGCTGCTGTGAAAATTACGCCCTCTGAGGTGCACAGGGAAAAAAATAAAGACATTATATGAATTAAAACCTAAACTAGTATCCAAACATCAAGCTTTACTTCTGTGGAAATTTTTCTCTTGCAAGTTGTCTTACGAGAAAAGGTGGACGACATCGCTCTGCTCTTTGATGTTGTCTTTCCTGTATTTCATGAAGTTCTGCAGCGTTATCAATGGGTCTTCAACTACTGGCATCATATTTTTAGGGGCCCAGGTCTCCATGGCAACCAGCACGATCCTTGTGTTCAGCTGCTCCTTGTAGATCTGGGGACCAAAAATGCCCATCAGTCTACTGCTTTGTTGGCCTGGCACCTGTGCTGCGAGCCGAGCACTGAACATGGAGAGCTGAGCGCTATCAGGGATAAATAATTTCCAAATGTGGAAATGTGCACACACACACACACACACACACACACACACGCTTTCTAGACAGGTGGCAGCGTGTGTATGCAGAGTTTAGCAGTAGGAGGATTATAATCCTACAAACAAAGCTCTTACCGCATCTGCCATGTTGACCACTGCTTTGGCAAAGTTCTTGGTTTGGCTAGTTGAGCGACGCAGCTGTACAAACTGTGGAGAGACACAGATGGCATAAAGAATGGATCACATTCACACACACACACACACACACACACACACACACACACACACAAGCACACACACACACACAAATACAGTATATATATAAACACACGTTTGTATTTCTATACTTGTAAGGACCCTCATCATTATAAGGCATCATTGATTTTATTTCCATGTATTACTCACATCAACAGCCCACAAAGGCAACGTTATTCATAATAGTGTTACATAACACACATCTAAACACTGTGCTGTACGTACTGTCTGCACTGTTGATCTCATACATCCCCTTCCTCTGATAAAAAGTCAGACAAGTCTATTCACTCAACTTAAAGTCGTAAAACAGCAGAGACTGTTTTTTTACAGCATCTATTTTCATCTCTTTCTGAGGGTATAAAACAATAATAATTGTTATTATAAAATATTATTAAAAATTATAATTTCCCGCTCTGCCAGACGTGCTTGCACCTTGGTGGACTGCTATTATAATGGCACAGTGTTTCACACAGAGATAGATTCTATATCTGGTCAGCTGATCACATATTGTGACTGACCAGTGAGCCCAGGCCTGACACACGTATGTAGACGCATATTACTGTCTTGACAATGCGCCCTAAAAATAACAGTGAAATACTGACACTGACTTACAACCAGGTTTTTGTTGGTCAATCACGCAATCACTTTCAGCTGCTTCATGAAAGCAATGTGGTAATAATGCGCCTGACCACACCTCTCTTTAAGACCAACGCGGCCATGGGCGCAAGTTTATTTGCTATTTAAACGGTGCGGGCACTGGATGGGAAAATCACAACTGGACACTTTGCACTTTGCGCCGGGTGTAAGATGAGGCCCATAATGTTCATGTATGCAAAGCTTTGTAGTAAAATTCTGAACCTATGACAGCTAAAGCTTTTCACTGCGGTTCCCACCCGTTAGAGAAGAACCTGGTGTATGGTTACCCACACAAACCGTGCTGGCAGCTCATCCTCTCTGACCTCTAATTTCTCTGCAGCAACCGGCAGCCAAATATACATTTAACTCACCATTTCATTGTCGTTGACCACCATCAACTCAATGTATTTGGTCTCAGTCTGGACAGAGGGCTTGCGCACAAATCTCTTGGAGCGCTTCAGCCCCCCGGACACCTGCTGCTCCCTCGTTTGGTCTGGCCTGGCGTCATCGCCGTCACCTCCCGTGCTATCCCACTCACTGTCCTCTGTACAGTCTGCACACACAGAGAAGCAGAGCTCCAGGCAGTTAGGGCAATAATACAGTTACAGAGCAACAAATTAAAATCTCAATTTCAGTCAAAACACCTGTAACTGTAATCAACCCTGTTTAAACTGATTAAAAATTACATCCCATTTAATTATCACATTGGTTTTGTCCTGTCTCACTGGTTTAAGCAATTCCTATCTTTTTGATTTCACTTCCAATTTTTGAGCATGAGAGAAAGGCCACAGTTGCCGTTTGGAGGTTTACTGGGCAGTAGTATAAGCAGTAGCATGGAATATTAAGTAACATTCACTTTAAAATGACAATGGACAGGTGTAATTACTCGAACTGAAGGAAAGGTGGTTATAAGATGAGCAGGTAAGAAAAGACAATATCATTCTGATGTGACATGAGCGTCAGTGGTAACTAGCAACTAGGAACTCATGTACCTGCGCAGAGGGGGGACAGTCTGATATCAGGCATCCTGCGGATTAAGTGAGCGCCATCACCCTTTAACAGAATAAATCCAAATGACATTAGACACATTAGGACCTAAAAATGACAAAATCAGACTCCAGGATTAAATTCTCTACCGTGCTGATCAACAACACTACAGCTGTGATCCAAGGACTGTTTACCTGATTGGTCCCATTGTGCACCGGCTCGATCCCGTAAGAGAAGAAGCCATCAGAGAACATCCCGCTGAGGAGCAACATGAGAGAGACAGTGAGATTCAGAGCAGGGTTTAGAGACATGATTATGTATGTAGAAAAATTAAGCAGGCCATCTTTGATGTTACAAATAAAGGTTTAGCACCGGGCTCACCACAGGCCGTGGCAGGTGGAGACAGCTGCCCAGGACTCTGGTAAACCTCTTAACCTTCCCTGGTAGTAGCAGTGCTCCCCTCCCTGTGAACACAACACACCCCTGTTTCATCAAACAGCCAATACTGACTCACTTCAGGCCTCACAGGCGCAGGCTTTTACACTTCAACACATATCATGATAGGTCGGCTCTGAGGGAAAAACCTCTCACAACCTCTGCATATGTGGCTCCCGTCTCCCTCTTACCCCGCTTTGGAGTTTATGGAACCGTTTGTGACCTACTTGTGTCCTGTGCTCTACTACACTCTATTCTCCTCCACTGGCAACAGCGGTGGAGGTAGACCCAGCACAAGGATCTCTTCAATAAATCAACACTTGTGTGGCCCACACAGTCAGATCTGAGGATTTAACATGGAGTAATGCAGCAGGCAAGCTGCAACTGAGAGACACGAGATGAAAGGGAAAAAGGAGAAATCCGCTCTGTTCTTTTTTGTCCTTTTAACAACCTTGACTGCCGCAGCAGAGCCCTGGCTTTCATCTCCTGAAAGCAACCCCCCACCAAAAAGTGGGCGCGCTGCTTCACGAGGTCACGGTGGTGAAGATGAACCACCAGGAGAGGTGAGAAAAGTGAGGAACACTTGTTCACCTGGATCAAATTGAGTTCAGCGGGGTGTCTCGGCATCGCAACAACATCTGAGGCAAACAACGCCTTCATGTCCTGAACAAAAATAAATAAAAGGGTTTTGACGACAGAGATCGGGCTGGTGATGTGCTGCCCTGAATGCATCACACCTGCCGTGTCCAGCAGCAGCAGCAGCAGCAGCAGCAGCAGCAGCAGCAGCAGCAGCAGCGGCGGCGACAGCAGAGGCGTCACGTGAGGCCTCCATCCAGCTGAGCGACAATCTGGCCTGACTACAGGTCACTGTCACCGGCTCTGCAAGCACTCTGGGAACAAACCCATTGTCTTTGAACACACATAGACTCTGAAATGACTCCTCCCTCATTTCAAACCTCATCTTGCCTTTGTATTAACTGGCATTTTACTCCTTATTTTCCCTCCTCCTCCTCCTCCTCCTCCTCCTCCTCTCTCGCTCTCTCTGTCTTTGAGTCTTCTTTCATTCTCTTCGCTGCCAAGAACTTAATGACACCGCTGAGCTAACTGGTTGCTATGGAAACAGGCTTGTGATTGGTCAGGAGGGCTGAGGGAGAGTTTGGAACGATTGTGGGTGGGGACACGGAGTGCTGCTTGGGTGAGGTGGGTAGCTGTTAGGGGGGTGAGGGGGGGGGGTCAGTGATGTTTGAACAGGAAAAAAAAAACCCAAAAAAACAAAAACAAAACATTAGCCATCCCTCCTGGCTAGCAGACTGCAGTGACATTCCTCTGGTCTGTCTTGAGAAGCGCACGTCACATTAGATGTAAAGGCTTTCATCCATGTCCCCATTATCTCCTGACGATTCTCGCTCTGAGCTCGCGCTTTTACACCACAGCCTTTTTTTTTGGCTGCCTGAGAGAGGCCACAGCAGAGAGGCGTGCGCACGCGACGCTAACAGGCAAACACATGTATGTGTGTGTACAGGACTGTAACATACATAATCCTAATGGTCACATGGCAGCGTGCTTTTGAAGCAGAAAGCACACAATACTGCTTCCGCAAATAGATAGAACCAGGAGGAGGAGATCAAACTGTAGGAACTCCAGCATCACAATTACATAAAAGAATCAGCCTGAGAGGATAAAAACAAACAAAAAGCATGTCTTTTGTTTCTAAAATGAGACCTTAAAATATACATGAGACATAGGATTTATGTTACATAATGAGCTCTACACCATGTGAGGCATCGTATCTGACAAAAGTTTAAATTACTTCTGAGATCCACAGGCGACAGCACCAGTGTAGTGTCAGTTTCTACAGCCACAGAACCGAATGCCGCACGGCAACTCCGGTCATCTCATCAATATGCTGCTTTCTAAGTGTCGAAAAACAAGTTCACTCTCTAAAACCCTCTCAGCACACATCCTCAACCCATGCAAAAACAAACCAAAAAGAAAGTCTTACCACAGACTGCGAGGGTCTGCCATCCTGGTTAAAGTGCCGCTCCACATATTCTGAAGACAGGAGGTGGCTGCAAATAGAGGGAGAGACACTATGAATATCTCTAACAGTGTCATTCCTATCACTGTGTAATCAAAAGTGGTTTCATCAGGGATATTTTCCACCACTTGCTGTCCACTCCAAATGCATTGCACAAAGAATAAGTGAACATATTAACATGTGGTGTTAATAAATGTCAGTGGAAACTCATAAACATCCAGCTGTGTGTGTCAATGTGTGCGGTACTACCCATCTTGTCATGTAACATAATAGAGGGACTAAGTGCATTTGCTTAAGTGCAGGGAAATGCTAATGAGAACAGCTGCAGTAAATTAAGAGCACCCACTGATACTAACGTGTACAATAAAAATAAATAAATAGGATATCTAATGATTTTGGACGGTGATACAAACTGGTTCAGCTCCAGGTCCAGAGTGAAGGTGTGTCCAAAGGCTTCCACTTGGAAACAGCTCTGAGCCAAGTGGACAGGCTGAAAGAAAAAACAGAGAGACAGATTTGACAGCTCATATATTAAAGGGTAACAAAACAATGGTGGTTAAGTGTGTTGCTTTTAAAAAGCCTCATGAATAATTCAGCAGAATCAATAGTGTGTACTCTCTAAAAGCATCTGAGCATCGGAAATAATATGATTGATAAAGTCCTCATTGACGGACATTGGCTGCCAGCGTTCAGGAAGGCATGGCTGCAGAGAGCTACTGCTGTGTGAGAGCTAGGCTGGGGTTTTGTGATAGAGATGGATGGAGAGGGGCTTGACAGAAGGAGGGGAGGAGGAGGAGGAGGAGGAGAAAACTTTTACTGATATCGTCTATGTTCAGCCGAGCTGCGCCAATGTCCCCACTGGACAGCAGCCAGAGCTGGGGAGGTGAGGAGACAGCAGGGCCAGGACAAAGAGAGAGAGAGAGAGAGAGAGAGAGAGAGAGAGAGAGAGAGAGAGAGAATGATATTGACTGCAGACTAAACAGTGCGTGTCTTCAGCAGCTCTGACTGTGCCAGCGTGGCTTTGATCTCAGTCTGGAGGAACCAGGCTGCAGTGAATCACGGGGCTTTTACTGACAACAGATTTCTTACTATTGTCTTGGAGAGGCTCGAGCATGATGTCCACAAGTGTCTCTGCCTCTGCTCAGTGACCGTTTCACTGCTTTACTTTGACTGTATTCGTGTACTGATGTTTACTGTTCTCACTTCAAGGTCCACTCAGTGCACATCTGTTCTTGTGCTTTCAGTCATATTGCACGATCTTCCTCAGCAGATGGAGATTGCCTCGTCGAAGTTGAAGATTCATAATTAAACTTTTGTGCACAGTTTAAGGAGCGTCTCATCCAAGTTGGTTTAAAACTCGAGACTGAAAGTCTCTGATGCTGATACTTTTCTTCTGAACTGATCCAAGCTGCTACTGATCTTTATAAGCCATAATGGTTATTAAAATGTAAATTACTGAATATCTCATTTAAAAATTCAATATACATTTTTCATTTTTGCTATGGCGGATTTAATTGTTTTTAACGACAGGCTGCTGGATTTGACTGAGATCTGGTCTCACAATAATTTCTGTATCTCATTTATCTCATGTAACATGCATAATAATAATAATCACACAAATCCATTCTCTCTAAACTCTCAAGCTATGAAATTTAATGACTTAATATATTATAAAATGATGCAAATAATGTTCAGAGCTAAATCAAAGTCATTCACAGACGATATACTACAGAGCAAATATGACTTGAGAGATGTTATGGAACAATGGTAATTTGAATTTAAAAATGTGTAATTTGCTTTTGGTTTTCAAAAGGATGATCTGTAAAACTATTTTTGAGGGTTATAAATGTGAGTGATTCCCTTTTTCAATTTATGGAACAATACTAGTTTGTATTTTTAAAAAAATGTGTAATATCCTTTTGGTTCTTAAAACAGTGGTTTATACAGATACTGGTGGGTAGTTTAACTGATAAGAATGTCGTCAGGCATATATAAGCATTTTGCTTCGGCCTGAGCCTGTTCAGTCACTATTTAATACGTCGACAGTTGACTGTTTTTAGTTTTGTTTTTTTCTGTCCATATTGTTTATATTTACTGTATCATGTGTGATGACTGAATAAAAAACTACTACTACTACTGACCAGTATCATCAATAACAGGCAGTAGAAGTACATACACCTACCAACTAATAAAGATTATATCCTGGAAACGTATACACCCCTCAGCTTGCAGACAACTGTGATCAAGTCGAACATTTAAAACGTCTGCTCTTCATGCAAAAACATAAACAACACTTCAAAGAGAACACAACAGGTAATTGTAAAATCACCGAATACAGTAAAGCAAAACCGCCGCCTGATCTATTTCCCGCTCAGCATGAAGTGACAGAAAAGAAAGAAAAAGTTCAGCTCATCTCCTGCTGCTTAATTTATCTTGCCCCTCATTCTAAGCATCTTCAATATTTTAAAAACAAAACACAGCAGGTCTAGACGAGTGCAGCAGCTGACACAGGGACTTCTGCAGCCTTGTCTCCTTGTACAGTGTCATCGTTTGTATTTCATCCATCACTGTCACTGTTCTTAAATGATATAGCATCAGCCTTGTTTAAGTCCGCTTCTCCTCCTGGGACAACAACAGTCATCTTCACTATAAGTCTTCAAACTAAGTGTGTGTAAGGAGTCTAATGTATTCTCTCATAGCAGCTATATGAACTACATCATATCAGCAGAAAGAAAGAGCGAGAAAGAGAGAGAGAGAGAGAGAGAGGATGGGGAAGAGCTCAAGCCTCTTGGACCATGCAGCACTTCTCACACAGGCCTGCTTCATAATTAATTGGGACATACTTCAACACACCACTGAATAATGAAGAAGTCAGGGGCTCAGCACGGCAGCCGGATGATCGGACGTGATGGCTGAATATTTCAGGAGGGGCTAAGCTTTGTCATCGTGGAGATGGCGGCCACCACAAACAAACATTTAAGCAGCTCTTTGATCAACTGTGCATTAACTACGCTCGCTCAGTGCACAAAGCAGGTCAAAGAGGGTTTGGGTTTCAGAACTTGTTGCTAGATGTTACAACTGGAACCACAACCAGAGCTCAGCTGAGAATAAATGGCTGCGAAGCAACGACTTGTCTGTCCTGGTTTCATCCGGCTGACACGACTTCACTGTGGACATTCAAAGGCATTTTCAGAGACTAACTAGGTCAAAATCACGAGGAGCGAAAAAGACTGCTGCAAGACACCACCCTGCACTGTCATCCCTGTGTAGCAGGAGCCGCATGAGCAGCAGAGAGCTGAGCGCTGCACTGGAAAAATGAGGTTCGCATCAACAGTCTGTCTTGGTACTGTCACACCCCTATATGTGTATGTATATGTACGCACAGCCCTGATACAGTTTCACCGACAGTTGATCTTCCTTGGTAAGGAGGCATGTTGAGACCGGTGTTGACCCCCATTTTATAGGGTTTAGGTCCAAGACAAAATGTACCTACACCTAATGTATCTCTTCGTTAGATGAGGTAATAATGAATTTTCTGATTAAAAAAGCTATTCTCGTACATTGTCCAACTGGGATACTTTCTTTTTAATCAAATCATAGTTAGATTAATCTATTTCTCATTTTGCTAAGAGATTCCTGAAACCTTGTCAAGGACCCCTGGGTGTCCCTGACCCCCATATTAAGACCACTGGGTGGAGAATCCACAGAGAACAGAGTGGTTCAGTATGAAAATAAACACAGTCGGAGAAGTGAGAGAGAAACAGGAGGATATTACATCCAGACTCGCAACATACCAACGTGTCCCCAGTGCTGTTCTTCACCCTGGTATCCAAGTGGTCGTGAGCCATTTCCTCCTCCGACTTGATCTGCTGCACCAGCCGCTTCGGATAGGTGACCTCAGCCGTGGTGTCACCGCTGTCCTGCCACCCGGCCGGGGTAAACCAGTCCCACATGTCTCCATCCTGCACCGGGCTCCTGTCCTCACCTGCATACAGTGCAAGGAGAACACTCAACACAGGCTTGTGGGCGTGCAGTGGGCTTGGCAAGGTGGCGACACACCTGAGCCTGCCTCCATTTAACCTGCTAGTGTTTTAGTAAGGAAAGTGAATTCTAGAAACCGATTTAAAAGTGATGCATTTTAAAGAAGCCACACTGTGGAGGCATTCATGCCACTGGTCTTTCTTTATGATGATGGTTTGGTGACCTAATTTATCACACTGACCAAGTGAAGATGTTTTTTAAGTCACTGTTGTATTTAAAGGAATTTAGTGGATATAATTAGGTTTTTAGTTTTGGATGAAAAATAATGAATGTACTTACCATATTTCTAATAGGCTCTATAGTTGACATATGCCCATATAGACATATATACTCTGGGCCTATATATCTTTAAATCTCAGGAATCATCAATCAGGCTGCAAAACATATTGTTTTGGTGATTGACAAGTTCTATCATAGTGCTTTTAGATGTTTATTGGATAAAACAGGCTTGTAAATGGTTATGGGTACGTTGGATATAGGCAATGGGGCTGCGTTGGAAATGTGTTGATGCAGCAAATCTACCGCATCGGAGAGGGTTTTCAGGCCAGTAGGCTGCTTGGCACCGAGATCCCGCTACAATAAAATCACAGGCTGCGCCGGGGTCAGAAAAGTGCTGGTGCAAGGGGAAAAAAATTGTGGATGCAAAGGAAATGAAAAGGGTGCTCCCGCTCTTTATCCGAACCCCCTCTCTCCCTCTACTCTCTCTCTCTCTTACCTGAGACTGCAAGCCTCTCGCCCACTGCCGCAAAGACCATGAAGCACCACACCGCCAGCATGATCTTCACATATTCCCCCGGATTACAACATCGAGAGAGCCGCAAAAAATATCACGAACCTGGCCGATGGAGGGGAAGAAAAAAGACCAAAAAGACAGAGCAGAGCACGGCAGAAATGATGGCGAGGATCCAAAGTGAATCTGCTAAACATCTGATGATGCGCGTCCTCTCATCTCTCCCCCTCTCTATGCCGCTCTCTCTCTCTCTCTCTCTCTCTCTCTCTCCCCCTCTCTCTCTCGCCCTCTCAGCTCCAGACAACACCGCTACGGAGAATTTGGATTTGCATATCAGAATAATGAAATATGAATCATTGCCTAGGCCTGTGGCGGAGATGATCGATACAGGCCTATCGATTGATCAGTGAGGAAATAGGGAGAGTGCGCGCAACGGATGCATAGCTTCGCAAGGCTGCGCGGGCGCGTATGGGTGTATGGATTAGCTGTGTGTGTGTGTGTGTGTGTGTGTGTGTGTGTGTGTGTGTGTGTGTAAGCGAATCTGCGGTATGCGGAAACGAAGGGAAGGAGAAAGCGAAGAGAAAAGCGTTGGGTCTGCGGTGAGGAGGACACGTGGGACCGTGGTACCCTCCCTCATCCCGAGCAGCCTCCTCCTCCCGTTGCCATGCAGCTCGGCGAAGGGAGAGGATGCGACAGCCTGGCTGCTGAGGTGCACGGCCGAAGAAAAGTCATGAAGGGGGGCGGGGGTGGGTTAGGGATTCACGGTCCATTCATTTTTTCAATGCAGCGGTACGAATGGTGCAGTACCTTGGTGTTCCGTCACATGAACATCACAGGTCTGCAGAGGATGAAGGTGTGTCGTGTCACCAACTAGAGACATGACAGCTGAACGCAAAATCTCCCTGACAAACAGACACTAATAAAACACTGTCACATGCTCAAGCAGAAGCTATATGGGATATAACGACACTGTCATTTGTGCTATATATATAAAATAAGAACTATAACTACAATTCCTGAGGACTAATATTAAAATGATTATAATCTCCACAATTTGAGTTCCAGGCAATACTAGTGGCTGCATTTCTAAAAACCTTGGTGGTGATTAAAGGCAGGTCAGCCTATTTCCCTCTTTTGATATTTACAAAAATTGGTTTCCACTTAAGTCAACAGTGTGGCATTTTACATGAAGCTTTCAAGGATCCTCTTACTGTGGAAATTTGCGACAACTAAAATGTCCAAAACTCACTTGTCTATTTGATGTAAAATACTTTCTGCTGTCCATGAGTGAATTGAGAAATGTGGAGACAGTACAGTGTTTAGTGGGACAGGTTCTGATGGAGCAAATATCTGAAGCATCACTGTTAAGAGCCAAAGTGAGTGTGGGAATTTCAATATCATCAATTTCTGATAAAAAAAATTGCAAAATGATCTGAAACATCATTTGTGTATTACTGAGTAGATCTACAGTGGCAGCACTGATTTAGAGGGGAACATGACAGGCACTGTGTGATGTAAGAGTTTAATTGTAGATCTCCAAAGGACAATGCCATCACAGTCAATTAGCTCCTTCTTGAGAACCATAAAAACAATCAAACAGTGAACCTGAAGACCTGCTCTCTGAGCTCCTGTCTCAGCCCTCTGACCTGCGGGGTTAGCGTCCTTGATGCAACAGCCATCGCTAATGGAGGCACATTGTGCACTGACAGCCCCTACTGAATATTTCATCTATCCCCCTTTGAGACTAACAGGGAGTGAGAGACAGTGGAGAAGAGAACGGAGCAGCAGGAGCAGGGCAGCTTCAAGGGCTGTGCCCCCCCCCCCACCCCTCCCTCTTCCCAGAAATTAGAATGGCTGCTCTGATGTTTCAGATCTCAAACTCCTTTTAATATGAATTCAAACAGCAGCAGCAGCAGCAGCAGCAGCAGCAGCAGCAGCGTCATCATCTCCACTGTCCATTTCTGTGGTTTTCCTCTTATAAACAGAAGGGCCACTCGTTGCACAGTGGTACCTGATGCAGGCAATTAAGCATTCAGTGCTACAGCTGAGTAACAGACCTGCAGTGACAGCTGTGGGGAGTCAGGGCTGCAGAGGGGATGCTGGTGGTGCTTCACATAGACATAAAAGTTCTTTGGATCCCATGGGGTCCAAAGAATTGAAGGGCACCTTGACCTGATATTAGGTCCCACAGAAGAATGAGTAATTCACCACTGACTTTCTCCACCACAGCAGGGAAAAAAAAACTCTCCTCAAATGGCTGTGCCTGAAAGAAAAACTTTGAGTTTCAAAGTCTGCACTACTCTCAACCATTTCACCACTAATTCCCATATTTGAAAATCGACAGAGACACAATGTCTCGGGCTATATTTGCTGCAGAATAGGTGGAGACACAATAAGACTTAATCCTTTCAGTATATCTAGTATATACCAAACGTGAAACAGTGTAAACCTCAACGATAGAGCCTTGTGAGATAGAGGTACACTACCCTCTACTGTACAAATAGCTGCATCACAATTACACCTGAAACAGCAGTGCTATTCGCAGCTCCCCCAAGTCAGCCTAAGGAAGCGTAAACCTACAGTATGGGAAAGTTTTTCCTTCACAGTTGTAGGCTACAGTTGGTTACTCATGGAAATAGACTCCCCACTGTAGCTTAGTTTTCAGGTCACATAAAATCTCGCTTTATTAAGACAGGGGAATGTAGGACGTAAGTCTTTCCAGCTGTTATGTTAAGTAATGCCAGTGTGTTGTGTGATAAAGGCCTGTAATGTGTGGATAAACCTATTGTATGAAAGAGTTTTATTACTAACATGTTGCTGGAAATTTTGTTTTTGTATTGACTTATTTTTTATTAGTTAGTAATCTATATTTTGGTGTTTTATCGTCTGTGAACTGTCGCACTTTGTCATGTAATAATTTCACTACTACTGACCAGAAAACAACTGCCTGTCTTTAAGTAGTTGGTGCATGTGCTGACGTGCCCGTGTTTCACCTTTGTTTGCACACAGCTGGTCTTAGCAGGACAATTAGGTTAATTAGTATCAGCTGCGCTTGTTCAGTATCGCACCATGTTGAGTCAGTGGTCATCGCGCGCGCAGCCAGGTGACCCAGACGCTGCTAAATGACCAATTAAGGCCTTTCACAAGACTATAAGAGAAGGTGACAAAAGCGGCGGCCTGTCCATTAGGCTACAGATTTCCAACGTGTGTTCAGATAATGGATGAGAAAACGAACGGTGTGCGGAGCGTGAAACCTGCCGCCGGTCCGCCGCGGCAGCTGTTACACTGCACCCACGCTGGCTGTGGAGCGACTTTCACTCGGCAGTGGAAACTGAAGGAGCATGAGACGGTGCACACCGGCGCGGTAAAGGAAACATTTCAGCCTGCACTAAAAAATCTAAAAAAAAAAAAAAAAAAAAAAAAAAAAAAAAAGTCTTAAATACACGTTTGGGCAAAGACGTCATTAACTTGTTTTTAAACGTGGCTATGAAATTGTTGAACGTTCAACCTGTTAAAACTTTACCAAAAATGCCCACAGCGTCCTTGTCGGTGCACAACTGCGGGCTGTGGTCGCAGTTTCTCGAGGAAATCCCACCTGAGCCGCCACATGCTTCAGCACGAAGGACTGAAGCAATTCAAGTAAGTCACCCGTCGCATTGTAACTGTTGCTCCCCTCAGTCACGACCTCATATAACTTTTTCTTTCTTCAGATGCAAATTTGCAACCTGCACGAAGAGTTTCTTCGACTCAAATAAACTGAAGAGACATGCGCGTTACTGCCACGGAGACAAAAATAAATACTTCAAGGTTTGTGTAAATACTCGCATTTATCCACAAGATGGCGCCAATGAAACGCATTTTAAACACCAGCTTCCTTGCTCTTGATGTTTGTTGAGTAACAAGTTTTTTTTTTAGTCTCTTGTGTCATTTTAACCCCTTGATAATTTCTTTTCCTCCCACAGTGTAACCAGCCAAACTGCTCCTTGACCTTCAAAAAGCGCAGACTGTTTAAGCTGCATTTAAAGGGACATGAAGTGTCTGCTACATTCAAGTATGTCTGTAGTACAACAGTGTGTAGCCAACAAGGCATAGTTTCCTGTAGCCTAGTGAAAAATCAGACTGCAGCTCTGTCCTGTGAGTTGAGATCAGTTCAGATGAGTATAACTGTAGCACAGGCATCTAGCAGGAGATTAATGAGTGGTTACAGGCTGAGTGGGTGTGGCCCCAGTGAATTGGTTGAATGTATTTTTACCTGTCTGTCCCTGGTTGGGGTACTTAGGTGTTCAAGGGATGGATGCACTGCCACGTTCGACTCCCATATCAACCGCAAAGCTCATGAGAAGAAGCATGCAGGTTGGTCTATTTCGATCTTGGTAGGGGTCCTTTCATCTTCCTCCCATGTAAAATTCCTTCATTAAAAGAGGGCTGTGGCTGCATTTGCCTGTAACCTTTTCTTGCATTGAAGATAATTCTTTCAGGACAAATGTGACACAGTATGTAGTTCCTCTAAAGAGCCCAGAAGGAGCCAACCTGCAATGGTCTTTATTTCCTGACGCACTCAGTGGCCTTGTTTGGTCCTTGCAGGGTACCGCTGCCCGTATGCTAACTGCCAGGTGCTTGAACACACCTGGGGGAAACTTCAGAAGCACATGGCCAAGCACCCAGGTTAATATGTTAAGCTCATAGCACAAAAAAGCCGAAATCCATCCAAAATGTTTCTTTCAGGAAAGGATGAATTTTGCCTTTGTTTTCACACTGTCTTGTGGCAATAAATGGCTATTTTAATTATTCTGCCTTCTTAAATTGTGTTCCAGCCACCATTTCATGCCAACTGTGTAAGAAGGTGTTTAAGAAAGCGGATGCCCTGCGGAAGCACAAACGGATCCACGCTTCCCATAAGCCTGTGCTGGTCTGTCCCAGGGAAGACTGCCAGGCCTACTTCTCTACAACCTTTAACCTGCAGCACCACATCCGCAAGGTGCACCTTGATCTACTCAAATACAAATGCGCCTTCCCTGACTGCCCACGCATGTTTGCTATGCGGGTATGTACATGTTTTCTATTACTGGTCCTCGTGAGACTTCCTGAAATTTATTTTCTTTGCATTCGAAGACTTCTGTATCCTTAAATTCTGTTGTGATTTACTCCATACAGAACTGCCATTTTAATAGAAATGATATTCCAACTGGGACACTGTTTACACAAGTCATTTCTGACACTGGTTGTAAAGTAACTTGAGTAATTGTAATCATTGAGTATAAACAATATAGGTGCGACATGATTTCTTCACATTGTACTGCAATTTCTAGTTGTTCAAAGTTTCAACCTGTGTATTACATTATGACTGTGCTGTTCCACAGGAGAGTATGAACAGACACCTGCTTCGCCATGACCCAAGCGCCACCACTCTGAAGGTAAATCTCACGTCAGTATCCCACAGCGCAAATGTGGGGTAAAGCCATCACACAGTAGTGGACTAAAGCACCTGATCAGGGGACTATTGATTATAGATTTTTCTTAAAACCTGTGAAAACAAACTCCTTTGTACTTCTGGACAACTGAGGCGAGTTGTTCAGCTTGAGAGTTTGCGGTTTAGCTGTTTTTTTTTTTTTTTTTTTTTTTTTTTTTGTTTTTTTAAAGAATAGATGACTGCACAGCTAGTACAATGGCATGAAACTGCAAAAACATAAATGTTATCCTAAAACTTCCCATCTAATTTTTATTTTGTTTATCCCAACAGAAACGTCAGCGGCCAAAGAAATCTTGGCAGAAACGTTTGAATGGACACCATCTGCCCCTTGTGGAGGAAAACCTTAATCGCCTCTTCGCCCTGCGCATGCGAATCTCCAGACGAGCCAAAGTGGAAACCAACCTTTCAGGCCTCTTCAATGAACGCAAGATCCCGCATTATGTTGACCCAGAAGTCAACCTGCGCAACCTGTTTGGCATCAAACAGTCGCGTCCTTTGGAAGAGAAGTCTGAGGTCTCAACTGTAAAAGGTTAAATGAAAGAAATGCGTCTGCAGTTTGACTGTTAATTTTGAACTTTAATTTTTGAGAAATTGGGAATTTGGGTCTCTCTGCTTTAAGTTTTATAATGTAGCTGACATACATTAAAATATATTAATTTCAAAGGAAGTAATTGAATGTCACTTAAAACATTAAGATGTCAAGCTTTTGAGAATTTGAAAGATTGAATTCTTTGAAGACAACAGGTCTTGAGTGAAATGCTTATAACATTACATTTGTTGACCCAATAAATGAGTTAAATTTTTGAAAGTGGTATATTAATGCTGTCATCTTTCAATTTGAGTGTTTAGATGAACAGTGCTGAAACACTGCTGGAGTTCTGCCCATCAGTAGCAGCTGCTGGAGAGAGGTATCATCTCTAGGACAAGATTTTTTTTCTTTTGTTCAGTCACATTTAATTGCAATGGAAAGAGCATCTCATTGTTGCCACTCTCAAACAGCTGTTCTCCTCCAGCATCTATCATTTGTGCTTGCTTTGGCCGCACATATTGGTTGACATTTGCCGAACATGTTGGAGCTCATTAAATATGAACAAAGGACTGAACATGAGTAAGAGCTGAGTCACAGAAAGCGTGTCACTTTGGGGGCGGATGAGACTTTGAACACAAGTAATACGAGCCTCAGCTGTCAGATCTTAACTGAAGTTAAGCTGTTGGGAGTTCACATTTTGGCCTCATGAACCTGTACAGGAGAGGGAATGACTGCGTATGTGTAATTTGACCACTCAGTCTACCAGGTTTTGTAGGTTTGCAGTAGAGCTGAAAATATTTTCATTAGAAATTAATCATATACCTATTCTCCATTAATGGTTTATAATATGGGGTTTCTGCTGTTTGTTGGTGATGAATATGCCTCTGGAACCTCTTTGGCATTTATCTGTTTATTCTGATTTCATTCATAATAAAATACTGGCATAGACTAAGAAATAACTACAATAAATTATACCTGATAGGAGAGATGACGTCATGGTAATAAAACTTGCTTGAGCTTCTATAAAAGTGAAACGGGAAGATTGACCAAAATACACAAACGAACATAAGGAACAACACAAAATGGATTGAAAAAATAAATGGGTAAACAACACTTCTTCTTTTGCTTAAATGGGCACCCTCCAAGAGGTGAAGGGTCAAAAGGAATTCACAGAGGAAATGAAGGTGTTAGTACTGTGCAAAAGTTTTACAGACTAATAATGCCATCAACTGTTTTAATTTATCAAATAACTTCATGAAAACTGCAGTTAACGGAAACAAAACAGACACAATCACCCTTTGTCTTTAAACTGATCCAATTCTCCTCTATACTTGTGCACAGGTTTTCAAGGAACCGGGCAGGTAGGTTGTTCCAAGTGTCTTGAAATTAAACATTAAGTTTAAAATGATTTTTGATGGAAATTAAATCAAGGATACATTAAGAGTTTACATACAGTATGTATAGGATGAGGTATTAATAGAAGCCTTTGTATTATATTTCTAACTTGTGCGAGTCTTGGCTTACAAACCAGAAATTACCTTGTAGAAAATGTAATATACAATATAAAATCAAAAGGGTTTCAGAATTTAAAAGGTTCCTTTTTCTTTCAACAGTTCTGTTCAACAGTTCCTTTTTGTGTTAAACAATTCAATTTTTTTTCTTGGTCCAGTGGAGCAAAGCAGAGTCAATTTCAAAGCTTCAGCTAAGCTCTGTAACAACCTGTCAGTTTGAGTTTGGATGGTGTCTTCACTGCTGTGTTTTTCTTTGCTCTGCCAAAGGTCATCCTCTCAGCTTTACAGCCTGAGGCTCCCTTCCCTCCCTCACTAGCTGCTGCACTACCTCTTTAGATTCCATACATTAACCTATCCTACAACAGCTGACCTGCACGCTCAGTCAACCTGGAGAGACTGTGCATGGCTTCACACAGCAGCAGCTGACAGTGTCTTTTGCATCTGTAATTATCTTACCTGTAGTTCCAAGCCTGTAGTTATTGTATATCTCATTTCTTCCCAAAATGTCATTTACAAAGCGCAGATAAAGCCATCAGACACTGAGTGCCTCTTAAGATCGTGATATTGCTTAGGACATGTAGTGAGGCTTTTTGGCAAAGTCAACACATGCTCAGCTGAGCAGGAATTTAGTCTTGTTTCTATGGAGATGCAACGGCGTAAACAAGTTTCCTTAAATCTTGGTTCTGTTCCTCATCTTGTCGGGGGGGGGGGGTTTAGAACAAATGGGACCGTGAAGGTCAGGTATTCAGCAGGTGTGGAAGCTATTCGGGTTACTGGATGTTCCTTGTTGATCATTGTTTTCCACTGGTGTGCACAAAGTCCCATAAGACCGATGACGACGCCTGGTGTTGCATGGGCCGAGCTTTGGACTGAGACCAGCAGCACTGTCAAAACCGAATCACACACGGTCAACCACACCCTCACAATCGCCCCGTGGCTCTCTGGAAAGGCCACGTCAATTATCCACATACTGAGCATGACCTCACATGCTGAGCTTGATTTTTGCAGCATGTGCATCACAGAGCAGCACCAAGGAAAAACTCACAATATTATCATCATAGTGAGTGAGGGTGGGACCCTCATTCAACATCCATGATTGCCTGATTAGCTCTAAGGAAACATTCAATAGGTGATGGATGGATTTTCAATCTTATTAATACTTGCTCTGTAAAATGGCACAGCGAGAATAGTTTTTCATGGTCCTATGAAAGAAAGTCTTTCATCATTTTATAGTTGCAGGGGCCATCTTAGTTTTTATTTCATGGAGATATGAAAAAACTATTTTTACTCTGTGTCATTTTAATGTGTCAGTTTTACACATGTTTATGGCAGCTGTGGCTCAGGAGGTAGAGTCGAGCCCTGGCTCCTTCAGGCCGCATGTTGAAGTGTCTTTGGGTAAGATACTGATCCCCACATTGTTCCTGATGGCTATTCCATCAATGAATGAGTGTGCATATGAGTGAGATGTATGAATGTGTGAGTGAATGTGGCAAGTATTGTAAAGCACTTTGAGTGGTCAATAAGACTAGGAAATCACTTACATCACTGTAGTTTTATTTATTAAATTTTAAATGATCATGTTGCACTGTACAATATACATTTCTACTCAAATGTGAGGTGATTATTTGGCTCCTGTATTAAAGACTGTCTTCATGACTCTAACTTAAGTTTTACAAAGCCAAAAGGTCCATCCTGCACTGCAAATCAATATCTGTGATACCAAACATTCAGGGGTTTCAGCTGCTGATGGTTCTTTAATTCTCCATCCTGTCTTTTTAAACAGGAACAGCTTATTTCTAAAATGAAGTTAAAACTTTGATAAAGATGATTTTATGTAAAAAGGTCACAATTTTTCTTAACCTGTTGACGCCTCCAAAAAGAAGTAAAAGTCAAGTGATTCATTTTGATGAATCACTTGAGTCTGTGGTGACGGGACACTCGTCTCTGCTGCGTCCACACTTTGTGACTCAGGCTGAAAAAACATGTCTTTTTACATAAATCTTACCATTGTAGCTTTAATTACAGGTGGTTCATATTTCCCTGGCATTGCTTTGCCCACTCATGGGCCAAAATAAATAAATAAATAAATAAAAATATACCAATAAAACATCTGAATCACCTTGCTCCTGCTGTGAATCATTTTTTATCCTGATGACGACAGCTTCTGGATAAAAATTGTTGTGACCTACAGGAACAAGTGCTTACTGAGTGGCTCCACAAGCAACAAAATGATTCAACTAGGATCTCAACTACAGTGGATTGCAGCACTTTTTGCTTTTATCATTAACACAACAAATAGTAATACAGGAGCTCTGTCTCTGCAGCGCTTTTACAGATCTGCCAGTGTGGATGTTTGGTGCCTTGTAGTGATCCAACAATATATCTGCAAATGAGTTAAAGTAACTGCATTCACAACTCCCAAGGAATGATGTCACCAAAAACCATGAGCGCAACCCTTCCAAACAAAAAACTAAGAGCACACATTTGATTGCTCTAGTTGCAGGAAAGCAGATCCAAAAACATGATTTATTACAGGATTGCTACAATAAATACAACATTTCTGAAGCTTTTAGGTGCCAATATAACCCTAGTTATATCTGGGTTAATATGTGAGGTACTTTCCAGTGTTGGTGTTCCTTTTTTACTTTTACCACTTTATCAATAAAACCTTGTTCTCTTTGGTGATTTTCTCATTTAAGTGGTAACCCACATTTCTATTTTCCAGTCTCATTCACAGAACATACAGGAGAAAAAACAGTCACAGGAGGAGAAAAATATTGCCTCAGAAAATCCCGAAACAAGGAGATAAATTGAAGTAGGTTAACCATACAGTCGTCATGCCCTGATTTAGCCTGCTTCCTCCAGAATAGATGACCCAAAACGTCTTCTCCCCTCCCTTTTCTCCCTTTTCCCATGGCCCTGTTTGAAGAGAGCGACTCATAGCTGTAGCACAACTGCATGCCTGCTAAACTGATAGGATTAACAAAATAAACAGGAGATATGGAGCTGTCTGTAAACATGCTCAGCTTCTCTGCCTGCATCAGAGTGTGTTGTGCTGCAGCTGGTTTGCAGTTTATGCCATGTGAGGAGGTTTAAACAACTCTTGTTCCAAAAATAAACAAGTATTACCAACTAATGGTCACAAGGTTCTCTAGAATGACAAGGTCAGAAAACAATATTTTAATCAGTGGGTGGATTATGTTTCATTTTTATGCCTCTGCGCTGGCGACAGCCAGAGCATGTTGTTTTTGGGTTGTCTGTCCGACCGACTGTCCGTCCCATTCCTGTGGACATGATATCTCAGTAATGCCCTGAGGAAACTTTTTTGAATTCAGCACAAATGTCTTTTTGAACTCAAGGATGAACTGATTAGATTTTGTTGGACAAAGGTCAAAGGTCAAGGTCCTGGTGACCTCACAGAACGTGGAGGAGAGTGCTGAATGTTGTAGTGTGTGAGCTGCTCAGTTAGCACACCTGATCTCCTGCTGCTCTTCAGCCCAGCAGAGGAAACAAAAGAAAAAGAAAACAGAAAAAAAGAAAATGCAGTAATCCAATTTGCATTTTCATTTGCACATACTCATGTGGGCGTTCTATGACCATATTAAAATGAAAATTGAAAAGCTGTTGACAATTAATTTTTAGACTTAACCTGCTCTACAGTGACAATATTATATAATAATATAATATAATAAGCAAACAGCGCCCAAAGTCCATTGCAATTACATTTACATATCACTAGACTCTTTTAGAGTCAAAATTATAATGAAAATGAAAATACGGTCTGTCAGTCCTCTCATCAAGGCAGCTCATCAGTTAGGATAGATAGATAGATAGATAGATAGATAGATAGATAGATAGATAGATAGATAGATAGATAGATAGATAGATAGATAGATAGATAGATAGATAGACTGTGTATTTCCATTTCATATTTGCAAGATGTTTTTGTGAGTTTACAAATGTATTTTTTGTATTTGTGGAAGGTGTTTTATATTTACAGATTACACATTTACACACCGACTGTCAATCTGTTCACACAAATAATAAACAACAATAAACAAATCTACCTCCATAGGCTAACATGCTCAAAATGACAATGATAATGATGGTTAGTAGGCAGCCTGTAATGTTTACCATGTCCATTCAACATATTAGTTTAATATGTTAGCATGCTAGCATTTTCTTGTTAACACAAAACAAAAAGCACGGCTGAGTCTGATAGACATTAGTTTTTGGAGGTATTTCATACAGCAAAGTATTTTGACCCAATGGTGGCACCAGGTTAAAGTTGGTGAATCGCCAAAGTTTATCCTGAGGAGAATGTGAATGTCTCTCCCAAATTTAATGGCAATACAAATACATTTTGTTGTGCCATTTCACTCAAAACTACAAGTCAAGCTCATGTTGAGGTTAGAGGGAAAGTAAGGGGATCACCAAAGTCAGATGGATTCATCCTCTCAGGGACCTGGATGTCAGTACAAAATCCCCTCAGTAGTTGTGGACATATTTTGATCTGGATCGAAGTGCTGGAACGACTGACCGAGGGACATTGCCATCCCTTGGCCATGCTGCCTGCATGGCTAAAAGAATTAGGATGGGACTTTATGGGGATGGAATTTCAGCCTTTAACCTCTGAAGCTTTACTTACACACAGATGAGACACCTCAGGTCCAGTTTCATTTGAACAGTGAAATGAATCCGGTCAATATCAACAACAGATACATTCTACCTGTTACATTATTCTATAATGACATCCGCTCACCTCACACTCCTTGAAATTAACCCTATACTTCCTGCAGCCTTCATCACCGACCTTTGGGTGAACTTAAAGCATATGAGTGTGCTCGAACAATCATTTCACTGCCTCTTACCTCACTTAGACTTTACTGTAAATGATTGTTTATTCCTTCAAAGATGTTTGAACAGTCTGAAATGGCCAGTTTTGCCCCCCCCACACCTCCTTTGGTGTTGTAAATCTGTGACACCCATATAAATCAGCTACTGAAGTAAAGGCAGCAGGGGGACACGAAGAGTGACACAGTTTATTTTTATTTGTGCTGCCCACACAAATTCATCTGGGTCATAAAAGTGGCTGTCCAACCAGGAAGTCCCAGTTCTTAGAAAACTATAGCAGGTGCAGCAGTGGCCAGGTCGCTGAAAGTCACCCAAAAAAGATGTAGATTGATGTTGTTTGTTTCAAGGCTCCTTTGACATTGTGTTAGGAGCTGTGAATTCAGACACCAAGCTATTCCCCTGGCTGGACCACTGCTCAATTGACTATTTTGTCCAGTACATTTGGTCTATTGGCATAACAGAGAGATCTTGCTCTTCCTCTCATCCCCTCATTGTAAAATGTCCCTCGGTGACCTACCATCAGCACTAGGCTGTTTATCATCTTTTCCCGATCATTAAATCATGTCACACCATACATCAAAGCTGTCCTTTGTTTCTCTGCTGTTTGTCTTCACGGTCTCTCTTTGTCTTCTGCTGGGATCGTTTACATGACAAAATATTCACTTGCAATTTTTCCACTGCTTCCTTCGTCTGCGTCTACAATTTGTAATCCTTGAAGTTTCCCTTCCTGTCCTCATGAAAAATTGTGCAAACGTGAATCCATGAAGAGGGCATAATAAGATGACCGTATTTCTCTGTCTCAAGCACAGACAGTGACAATGGTTATTTATCTCTTTTGCGTAACAAATTGCTTTGTGTCTTGGTATGGTGCCGTTTGTACAGTATAGCTCTGCAGCACCAGATGTAAGATAAACTAAATTGCAGTGAGTCACATGTCCAGAGGCTGACATTGGATTGATGGCTCAGGTTGAGAAAACCTATATAGTTCCTTCACTGTGACAAGTATTTGCATAATACAGTCATGAATGCAAAAAGAGTCTCTAAAAATGAGACACTGACACGATTTATCTTGGCAGACTATCACTCATTCTGATCAGATTAGATGTGATTTTTTTTTAGCCACAGATCTGTGTTGCCTGAGATGAGACTTGATTACCAGAGACGACAATTTCGGGTTGATTACACTTCCTTTTGTTGACATCCACATCACAACATCCAATGCTGTCCCTATTTCCTCATATTCGCAGTGTTTGATGCCCCATCAATCAGAGCCTGGCTTCCCGTAAGCGCCCTGTGCTCCAGTCAAGCTCCACCAGTAATTAAAAGTGCTGCAAGGGAGCAATCAGGAAATGTGACAGCAGGCTTGTTTTACAACATCTTCAAATGACCGACCAAAAGTTTTGTCCATTATAATCATTCATCAAAGCTGTCAATTAGTGAGAAAATGATTAAACATCTCCCAACACGCTCCATATCTCTGTTATGGTTTTATTCATTTTTCTGATGCGCTGAAGAGAATGTGTGTGTTCTCCCAAAGAGTCGCTGATTGATTTTAACCTGCTGCTCAATCACCGTAAAGGAAAGCGCATACGGAGCTGCGGGTGGGCCAGTGTTCAATTAACAGCCATGTAATCCAGAATGATTAGTTTACATGAGCTCGGCATGAGCGGAGAGGAGGAAAGGGTTACAGTGACATGAACCAGCAGCCTGTTTTATGTGCGGTTCTGCGTGAAAGAAACTTTATTGATCCCTTTGGGGAAATTGACTAATCGTAGTAGCAGAAGTAATTCTGCAAGGATCAAATGAAGTGGAAGTTAAGCACAGAACAAGGACACAAAAACACAAAACACTGGGTAGTAACTGATAGAAAAACCTTATCTCACATTCTTCTATAGCGGCTGACAAATTCATTTTGAGTTCCCAAAGTTCTTCTGCAGCAAAGGGAATTTCTCTGATGTTTTGTCAATATGAATGTGGCACTGTCTGCTTCATTTGGTTGAGAAATATCAGAGCTCAGATGGAACATTATACAGAGGGGGGGATATATTTCTAATACCATACAAAACGGTGTTAGGCTAAACATGAAGCTACAGTCAGTACACAGTAAGCTTAACTTGGCACCAAGATTGGAAACAGGGGGAATTAGCTAGCCTATAGTTTTGTTAGCTTAGGACAGAGTTTACCCCATTTTCATGTTTCATGTTTATGCTAAGCTTCACCTTCACCTTATAACTCTCAGCAACAAAGCAAATAAATTTAACTTATTTTCCAAAATGTCAAACTGTTCCTTTAATTTTGTTGTAGTTCTGGCATCTTATTCCAAACCCTAAGTTAAGAAACTTGATGAAAATGATAACACAGGTATTTTAAGTGTGTGTATGTGTGAGAGAGAAATAAGTCATTCTTTAGACTGAGATTCAGGCTCTGAGAAACCGAGTTCTTCCTCTTCACCAGGTTCTCACAGTTTCATTTCATCTCCTCTGTTTGACTAAAGAAAAGGTCAGCTGTTTGGAGAGAAAGATGGCATGAGTTGTTCACAGTAACAGTTCATCTGTGTGTGTGTGTATGTGTGTGTGTGTGTGTGTGTGTGTGTGTGTGTGTGTGTGTGTGTGTGTGTGTATGTGTGTGTGTGTGCTTCAGCAGCTCCAGCTCATGGACCAGCGCCTCACCACTAATGATGCCGCTGGCTGCAAACTCTTGGGAGGGAGAAGAAGAGCAACAAGGAAGTGAGAGAGAGCTGAATGGGGGGGTGAAGCTCATGTTTCATTAATAGAGAATATCATGCAGTGTGTGTGTGTGTGTGTGTGTGTGTGTGTGTGAGTGCATTGGAGGGGATGCAGGGTCACAGTTGACATTAATTAGAGGGAGTATGTGTTACACAAATGTAGGGCAATCACTGATTCAGAGGAGCGTGGCGTCCATGTTAGTCTACCTTTAATCAGCGCTGATCAGGGGTAGAGCACACCGGGCGAGCTGAGCCCTGCTGATGGCATGAGACACCGAAGAAGACTGATGAGTCAGTAGCCTGTTTCAAGCATCAGTCATCATTACTGACTGAGTGCTGAATCACAGTCGGACCAGCGTCTCCTGGTATTATTTTCCACATGGGGACGGTGAAGCTTTCAGCCCCCCTGCCTGTCTCCCTCTTTGGCCGTCGGTCACTTCCAATTATCATATCAGTAATAACCTCTGACTCCTGCCTGGTTGTGGACCGACTCTGCCTCTCCAGCACCCTGTCTGTCTCTCCGTCCTGTCTATCTACCCGCAGGATTTACAATCTCAAAAACATCGCAGCTCTAAACAATCACAGCCACCCTCCATAGAGTTGGCAGGAGTCGTGTTACAAGAATCTGAAATCAGATTTTTTTTGGGGGAAAAATGGTGCATTACTCCCTGCTGAATAATAAAGACACTAAAATCATAATTGATTGTGCTACATGCTAACATTAGCATTTAGTTAAAGGTATCATATGCAACATTAAAATGTCTAAAAATGACTAGACCTATGTAATATAATTTGTTGAGTTGTCCCAAACGTTTCCATGGTTTAACCTTTCATTTGGTCAGCCGTCACTGGCATCATATGCCCTTTTTTCACTTTTTATTCAGTTTTAAGTCACATTTTTATGATGCACTTTTTTAGTTGTTTGTAACTGTAAATTTTAGATGAAGGATTTTAGTCATCAGCTGTCTGGAGCTGAAGTTATCAGAGAAACTACAATTACCGCCTCTGGGTTGTTTGTCTCGGCTCTCCAGCCAATTTGCAGGAAATATGGCCACAATCGCCTCTTCCTGAGTTACAGCATGAGTGGCATCGCAGAACATTATGATGTCACAATGATTTTTAATGTGAAACTTTAATCAGGGTTCCTACTGGTTTTAATCACCTGGTCCGTTTGTTTTGAGGAGGAGGAGACCTCTGTGAATAATTCAGCTCCCAGTAAAAACCTTCTGAACAATTGACACTGGAGGAAACCAAAACGGAAGAAGCTGACAACAATGATGGTGAAGACAACAGCTCCCATGATCCCATGCTACTTCACGAGGTCACCAAACTGTCTTTTGTTATTGTGTTGCTTGAGAGAACCCCAGTGGCAGAAAATTGCATATTGCACATGTAAGAGAATGTGAATGTGTGAAAAACTACAACTACACGATATGACATGGATGTGACATATTAAGGAACAGTATCTATTTTATCAGAAGAATATTTGTGTTTATATGTTTTTTAAATACATGATAGTGCATTTCTTTTTAACCGAACACTCAATTAAACTCATATTGCTCTATAAATCTTCGGTCGTGCTTGGTGCAGGGATCCTCAGAAGGAAGGAAACAAATAACGAAATATCCAAGACTGCACTCCAGTTCAGTGTGTAAGTGTTATACAAGGAATGTCTATGCAGAATAATTATTTTTAAAAACCAGACCTGGAATATATCCTGTAGCTTTGGAGCTGCTAAATTTCAAATCAAATTTTTCAGACAGTTATCAGCAGTCACTCAACATGATTTATACTTGACTGTAAGCATTAAACACCACAGTAAACAATCTACCAAACACATGAATGATGATGTTTATTCTTTTTTCTCTTTTTTAAAAGAGATCAGCGGTCTAATCTCCTCCAAAAAATGTTTATTTGTCTGATGGCTCTATGGTGCTCTGTCACACAGCACTCCTTTATCCCTGATATACACACATGCACAGCTGGTAAGAAAGAGGCACCATGTTCTTCTGCAGGCTTTGTTTTGAAGTGCTGACTGAGATAAAAAAGATGATCTGTGGTCCCTGGATTTTGTTTCTTTTCCAAATTTGCTCTTTGTAGACGGTATGCTTCTCGGCCTTGAGCTTGTCACCATATCTGTCTTTGAGGTTTGTTTTATTAAATGTTGATGACATTTTGCTTTCTTCTTCTGCTATGTGCAAGGAAACAGCTGGAAACTCAACTGGGATAGTGGGGATGTAAAACAAGAATGAGATAATAACTTCAACTCCACCCTTGTGCCATCTGTAAACCACATGCATTTGACAGCATTATAAATTGCTTTTTGTCTCTGTTTCTCTCTCCCTGACTATACTGTACATTTATTTGTGTGTGTGTGTGTGTGTTTGTGCCGATTATTGCACAGTGTTTGTTCCTGTGTGGGTGCAGTAGAAAGGGTAATGGTATGTTATACTTGCAGCTGAAGAAATAGTTCTTTATGCTTTTGTCAGCTGGTGTCAGTGACAGGCCATTGTATGTATGTATATATATATATATATATATATATATATATATATATGTGTGTGTGTGTGTGTGTGTGTGTGTGTGTTTCCCCAACCTGTGATTACCTGATATTCTTAGAATGACTGTTCATTAATGAATAGTTAGAATAATCAGCTCTATTTTTGCAATTGGATTCCCCTGACAGCAGCTTTTGTCATTATTTGCTTTGCTTTGATAATTGCTCGCTTCCCCCATCGAGAAACAGAAAGTGTGAAAATTGCATATTTATAAAAAAGAGGCACCAATGAGTGTAGAGCCTCTGTGTGTGTGTGTGTGCGTGTGTTTGTGTTTTGGTGGGTATGGACTGAGGGTGTGAGCTGAGCAGGGTTGAATCAAATGTATTTTGCTCAGGATTTAAGAGGGTAAGACGGGTTTACATTTCTGCCATTTTTGCAAATGAAGGATTAGGTTTGGGTTTCATTTCGGTTTTTATCGCTTTTCTATCTGATACCAAGAATTATTACAATTTTTATCGAATCCTATTATATGATTTGAGTAAGAAAAGAGACAAATCTTGGTAGAAGAGTCTTTGTTTTCAGCAGATTAAAGGAGCTATTTGTAAGTTTTGTTATTGCTACGTGGCTGCCATTAGCATTAACAGCTGTTTACTTACCAGAAACGATGCGAGTTCAGCATCAAACTTCTTTACTCACCAACAGCTGTCTCCAGCAGTGGAAAACAACATCAATGTTAACTCTTGTCTCTATCATGTCTTTTTTAGCTATAGCTAAAAAAACTAGCCCTGGCCACTTTCCGATAGCGACTCACTGCTGCTACTGCTGCACTGCTGATCACCTCCAATCTGCCCTGAAGACGTAGCGCTGCCAGATGACATATTACAACCTCTTTTCTTGTAAACACAACAATGGCCGAAGCTCTTGACAAGAGACGATCACCACCACCTGCTCCCGGCAAGAATTCACACTCACCAGCAGAGAAAACGTACAAATATCCCCTTTAAAGCTGCCATGAACAGTCACTTGTCTTAGATCACAAAGCATTTCTTCATGTTTTTTATGTAAAAAAAAAAAAAAGAGTAAAAAAAAGGAATAAAAAATAAGGAAAAATATAAAATTAGGACGTTATCACAATAAGTGGGAGTCATTGTGATTGCTGGAAAAAGCATTTCACAAGCTAGCAATTTACCTGATTTCCAACTAAGAACATCAAGTAGTATCAATTTTCCACAATGCTGGCAATCTAGTCCCTAAGTAAACCCAGTGGATTTTGTTCCTGCTCATAGTAAGCATTATTATGACATGTACTTTGACAATAACCAGGCATTCAGCGAGCAGCATGATCAGTGAGTCATTGTCCATTCAGTTCCAGTAATGGGGATCAGCCAGAGAATCACAGCTACTGTGGATGTTCGACTGAGTAAAGTTTGGCTTGGCTGAATCTGTCAGGGCCGTAGTCATGCCTTGACTGGACTGAAATCAAACAAGTGAAATATGTGAGAAAACATGACGATTATTCATCCATTTCATAGCTCTGAAACAAGTTTACTGATATGTTTTTTTTCAGTTTCATCTACAGATATCATTGCTAAACGCCTGTAACACAACATTACACCTACTGTAATGAAAATGAAGAAACCCTGGCTCTTTCATACTGTAGACACTGTTAGATGGTCACTAAAACTCAATAAGAGACTGACCTGTCAACAAAGCTGCTTGTTGCATAAAGGTCTTTAGCTGTAGTGAGCTAGCTGTCAAGGAAAACTTGATTCACTTTCTGATTTTTGTTGTTTTTCTGCTCATATTGTGAATCCGGTCCACACTCAAGCCACACTGGACCCTAATGGAAAACAGTGCAGTTTGATGTTAAATAAAAAGAACCACATGGATGAGAGATAAAAGGCGTGCAACACGAGGTTCAGTACAGCAGCTGATGCTCTCTCTATGTCCCTCTCTTTTTCTCCATCTGCCTCTCTCTCCTTCCTTTCTGTCCGCCCCTATTGACGTTACGGCTGCTCTGTTCACCTGAACCGGGACAGAAGGCGCAGAGGCTGTTAGTCCTCACACTTGCTCGGAGGCACATCGAAAGGTCACGAGACGTAATAAAAACAGCTTGGGACGTTCTGAATAATGATAGTAGACATTTATTATACAGGAGCAAGAGCAAACCCCTGCAGGGTGTGTGCAGGGTTGGCCAGATATGACGCTGGGTCAGATTACAGAAATAACCCCCATTTACACCAGGCCTTAATTGCCCCCTCCCCCCTGCTGTTGCTATACTACCTTAGAAAGTCAATGTTACAGCCAAGCAGAGACAGAGCAGCCAGCAGAAATGAAGCATTATTAATAGGCAATTTCACTTTAAGCAGCTTCACCACCTCCTCAGATTTTTCTCCATAATCCAATCGGGTGAGATGAGTGAAGATCGAGCCTCCTTACAATAACTTTAATCATAAATAATGTCGGAACAGGAGCTGGAGAGAAGAAGAAAGGACATAGACAGTCACTCCCTTGTTTGCTTCTCCATAGTTTAACTCAGAGCCAGACTGATGCAAGAAAGAGAGACATCGGCATGAAGGCAGTGACAGGAGCCGATAGGAAGAGAGAGACAGAAAGAGACACTGAGAAGATTAAGAGAGACAGTAAGAGACAGGGGAGAGTGCGAGGGTCTGCGTCAATGTCTGTAAAAGTGATGGTAAAGAGGAGGCAGGGGGAGAGAGGGAGATTGAGCCAGAAAGATGAAATGAGAGGATTAGAGGAGAGAGAAAGATGGGACTGTTCAACAGTGCTCTCCCACACTGGCAAAGTTTCATCAGCTTGAAAGGACTCGCCGTGCTCTGAGTCACAGCAGATGGGCAGCACTGTCAAGTGTTAATACAAGTATGTAGCAGCCACTGTAGATGGAGAAACTCATCTGCTTCATCATCCCACCGAAGATTCCTTACATGAAGACACCGGCTATTGTATTTGTCAGCTGGTGTCAAATCTATGGCCAAAAATCAAACATATGCACCAGTAGAGGTTGCCTCAAAAGTAAAAAGCCAAATATGAAAATGCTGCTGTTGTTTGTCCACTGAAGTGTCAAAACATTAGCAAGTTAGCAAGTGCAGCTTTGTTCTCCCAACACGGGCCAAAAATCGATCCCCGAATTCAACATCCGCAGCTGTGGCATGACCCAAGTCTTCTGAAGCTGTGTAGGATTGTTCAGAGTGTGAAAGTTATTTTTTTGGGAAGCATTCATGATTATACCCAAAGATCGAGTGCTACTGCTGTAATTTACACGGTAACAATACGCTATCTGTTCACACTCTAAAGCAGAAGTTGGTGACAGGTCTTCTCCAACTGTGACTTATAATATCCCTATAATGCAAACTTGAGCTCTCTGTGATGAACACCCCTCATATAAACTCAAACGTAAAAAAAAAAGAAAGATTCTCTTTATTCATTCACATCAATAAGAGAATCAACAGGAGCATGTATGCTTTTGAAAAGTAGCATATTGTAACTAATGGCGTCCGTATTCTCTTGAACTTGAGGGCATTTGTTCAGGGTTCTCGGCTTATGCAGCATAACTCACACTCACACTCTTGAGAACTGACAGAAGTGTTGAGCTGCTCGGCTATCGACTGCTTAGCCAACTTTCATTTGCCGACAAACAAATTTCACCTGCGAGTTGGTAAATAAGGACTAAATTTTCATTTCTGGTAAATAAACCCCAGATTGGTGTTGGTTTCCTTGATTTGAGTGTTGTTTGCTAAAAATGTCAATACTGTAGCTCTGGTTTATGTAGCTGTGTGTGATTAAATAAAAAGGCCTGAATTACTCTCCCTCCAGCAGTGCCATTACGTGCTCTTTATACTGTGGGTGTTTGGAGCATCATTTTGGCATTCTGTGCACAGCAGTGCATGTTTGTGGATGGAGGGAACAGTGCATTATGCATGGACACTACTGAGACTTGCCATCAAAATGGTCTTTTTTTAGGAGCTCCCTGCTATCTTTGTACTAAATAGGCTGTGAATATGATTACAGATGCAGAATTAAAGACCAACACCAAAAGATACCTGCCATTCTGTCCTACAGACCTACGTGATCAGCTGCATTCACACACACAGGAGTATTTTCACTGTGCCAGACTGCATACATAAAAAGGGCAGATAGTGTTTTGTAAAGATGTTTTATTGAGGTATGTGGCCAACCAAATGACTCTGGACTCAGGAAACATCCAAACACATACTTTACATTTTGAAATCTCGAAGGTGTGAACGTGTGATGCTACATAAAACTAGGCAGGATAACAAAGAGTTTACATGGATAAAAGCATAAATCCAGTTCTGTTCTGACACGATTTTTCTCCAAGATGTTTACGTCCGAAGAACGAGGACAAACCATCGGCCTCTTCGAAGAGTTCCACGGTGGAGAATCATTGAATATGACAGCGATAACTATGAAGGAGATACCGCAACAAAAAGGACGACTTATTCAGATGACACAAAATAAGGTGCTATTGTCCTTACTACAAGAAGAGAAGCTTATAGTCTCTAAAGGCTTTCACATATATTAAAATGTAGACTAAAGAACAATCATATTAGCTAGATGTCTGTGCTCTGAAAGACGACGTACGAGTTCAATTATTTCATCATTTTCCGCCCATTGTTCTCCTGTTACATTCTCTGCTTCGATTCTACATTTCCCTTAACGTTTGTCATCTTCCATAAGCAGGGTGTGTGCATCCTCTCTCTGGAAAAATAAAATGAGTTTTAAATTAAGTGAGTAATGAGTTTATGAATCGATAGAAGTCTAAACCAGCTTCATACACGGAAAAAAAAGAAAAAAAGAAAAAGCCTTTACTTTATGTCAGAACTGACCAGTCACATCAACAACAAGAGGACAAGAGAAGAGATGACAGGCTGACATTTGATCAATGATGACTCGTGCACCCATGGGTACAACACTACCTGCATGCCCACACTGACTCATAACACTCATGTCACTCCTCTCTCTGCTCTCTCACTGCACCTCCTCCTCCTCCCTCTGTTTTCCTCCTCCTCCTCCGAGCTGTCAGTGAATCTTAAGACTCCTTGTCATGGTCAGAGAGATCCCCATTGTGTTGTGTTGTTTTTCTGGAAGACTGGCCATGATTTGTTTCCCGCTGTTTGAGCTCTGGTGAACAAGTTAAAATGCTGCTCAACACCCACTGCGGCTCTTCAGCAGGTCTCTGCAGAGAACCGAACCCTTTTATACCCGGCGAGGAGAACAGCTCCTGCCGCTTGTAACCGCTATACTCAGAAGATGTTGACACCGTTTTTCTTGCTCAGTGCTCCCAACAGCCAGCCAAGCAAGGAGGACCACGCTTCCAGTTTTCCTTGAGAGATTCCCAAGTTTCATCTCCCTTCCTTTTGACTTCTCCTGCATCATCTTTGTTTAAAACAGCAAGACGACAAAATGTAGACCCCAGACAATTACTGCTGTTTCTGACTTTTGGGCACAACACATTACATCAAATTGTACTCATATATGATTGTGTCATTAACCAAAAAGAAAAGAGATTCCTGAAGTTTCATTTCCTGTCTCTCTCTGGGAGTTGAAAAGGGATATTTGTTGAGCTGTCGTTTCCATGGAACATGGGGTCTGTCTGCTGATCTATGTTTTCCTAAAGTCATAAATTAAAAGGTTTCTGATGGATTTTTTTTGTACCATATTTTCATTGCAATTTTATACTGAAAAGGTCAGGGAAAAAGTCCCTGTGAAAACATCCTCACAGTCTCAAATTTCCCCTTGAAAATCTTTTCATTTCTGCACTCTCAATTTGGCAAGTGCAATTCTAATTCAGCCTGACGCTGCAGAGGTTTTTTTTTTTAGTGCGTGTACTGCTTTCATCTGATTCTCCTGTCTGTCTGAATGGCAAAAAGCTTTCTCTGGCTGGCAGTGGTTGTCTTTGGCGAGCGCCTCATGTTGTGTACCAGTTTGCATGAAGCTGATATCAGTCCGTCCCCAGGCTGGAGATCCTGACATGAGCATATAGGGATGAGACACGCGGAGTGGGTAGAAACAAGAAAAGGACACTGACAGACGCATCATGTTCCCATGACAGGACACAGCCTCCTCCCACGTCGGGAAACGTCTTTTTGATAAAAACTAAATCTGAAACAGCAAATCCAAGAAATATATTTAAAGCATTTTTGACGTGTGCATCCTCTGGCTGACTAAACATTGATTTTTATATTTGAAAAGATAGACCTACAGCAAGACTGCGGAGAAACAGTCCCCTCTTAAGAGCAGGACTATAACTGTACACTTTATTAAAGACAAACAGCAAACCAATTCAACTGGAAACCTTGTTCATTGTGGGCCGTGGCTCCAAGTCTTTGCAGAAGTGAGTGTTTTCTGTCCTTTTTTTTTATCTACGTTCGGTTCGGTTTTACGTCAGTCAGGACTGTCTGGAAAGGGATGCGGCTGTCCTTTTGCCGAGGTGAGGTCGGAGGAGGGGTGGCGGGGATAGTTTGAAGATGGCTGTGTCCCTGGGGGAAGTAGAAGTGGAAGGATGGGGATGTGCACACAGAGGCTCAGATCTCCTCTATGGAGTCAGCTGGGACCAGCCCTCTCTTCTTCCCGCTGCTCAGCCTCAGAAACACTTCGCCTTCTTCTCGCTTCCCCACACAGATCTGAGGGGAAAGACAGAGCTGGACTTATATCAGAATATAGGTTTTACATGTCAGAAATTATTTATGAAGAATGTGACACATTAATAGACTTTCAAGAACATAGGCAGGTATGCGCGGGGTGTGGGGTGGGGGGGGCAACAGGCATATCAATTTGGCAGAAAATGTTGTGACTAATCTTTCTCTTCAATATGTATGTGAACATTGCCGAAGAATGAATGAACATGCTGCCAGTTCATGTCAGTTGAAGTTCATTTGCCAGTATTATTTCATTAATAGACATGTTTAATCTAGACAAGTTTTAAACTTTGTAAAAATCCTCTACTCTGATTAATATTTTGTTCAACATGGTTTTCCCACATAAAAAGTGAAAAGAAAAGAAAAAAACGGGGCTTGAAGCTCATCTATGTTTACTTTCACAATGAGAAATCTGGATCAGGCCTTGTGGCCCCGCCCACCACCTGCTGGCTCCAGGTGGACAGGTGAAAGAGCAGAAAGAATCAAGATGGTTCGAGGAGGAAACATCAGAGAGACTCAGCCACATGTTTGAGCCTCAGTCAGACCCAAACTCAGATGAGGAGTCTGTTGAGACCAGAACCAGAGACTAGCAGACGGATCAGAACGGTTAACACAGTTAGCATCTGTTATTTGTTTATGTCGTTTGTTAGCTTATAACTGCCAGTGGCTGACACAGTACTAACTCTGTACTGGCAAGGTTTCAGGTTTATTTAGCCCCGCCCCCTGTCCCTGCAAGTTGACGGGATTGGTTCCTTAGGCTTGTGTTTGTATGAAACCCTGGCTGCCTGAATCTGTTTTTATGAGTCATTGGTTCACTACAGTTCAAGGTGGAAACACTCAGTCATGGTGTTGACTGATTATTTCACTCAAGATCATTTATAAAAAAAAATTAACAATAGTAAAAAATTAGGGTTAAATGTTGAAGTGAAAATTAATATGTTCTAAAATTCAAACAAAACAACCCCTCATTTGAACTTTTTGAAGCTTAAAGAGCACCTCATTTCTGTTTTCTCATTTTCATTCAAGATTTTCAACCTGTGCTAAAGAGAAACACGAGTCTTGGGTGCACGGGGCACATAACATGTTGGTGAAATCAGTAAGTCTTATCAGATGAAACAGTGATGACATTGGTGGCAATCCTTTGATCACACCCTGATTGTGATCTGTCCAGGATGTACCCCGCCTCTCTCCCAGTGTGTGCTGGAATAGGCTCCTGGCCCCTGCGACCACACAGGATAAAGTGGGTACGACCACAAATAGAATCCTATGATCCTATGTCCCTATAATCCTTCAAGGCTTATAGACATTTATGAAGAAAGAAAAAATACACACAAAAAAAGAACAAAACCAAATATGTCACAAAACTGCATGGTGGTATTCCTGTACCTGGGATTCCCTGACGGCCATGTGTCCTCTCTCTCGGATGCCGGAGACGCCCTGGATGACCCGCCACACCCTCTCTCCTGGCCGGACCCTCTGCACAAAGTTGGCAGGGAAGAAGCCGACTCTGTCGCCGCTCTTTCCCTGGAAAACACAGGACCAACATTTGGAATTTCTGCTTCATGCTGCAGAATGGACATGAATCCGTGTCACTTGCTGCCACGCTGAAGGGTTGTGTCGTTCCCTTCATAATTGTTTTGAGGTGTTTTGGCTGCTTTGTTGTGAACGGCTGACGATCAGTCCCCCTCCAGTATGATTTAACTTTGCCTTGACATAGATAACTAAGTCTGTAGCAGCTGAACATCTTGGAGCTTAATTTCAGAGTTGCTATCTTCTGCTGTCTAGTAGTAGAATCAGGATGCATTTTTGTTGCCATCCCGATAAGGCTCTGTCTGTGCAGCTACAAATCAGTGTGTGCTGCAGAAACATGAGTAACAACTACAATTACACAAACTAAACCAATCATTGCTTTAAAACGCAAAGAAGAAATTGCTTCAGCTTGATGTCACATTGGTTTTGCACGTATTTATAGAAGAACTGGAGCAGCAGATTACGCCCCTTTAGTTTTCTGGAGCAAACAGATGACGTTTGCACGAACCTCAATATGCAGCAATATTTCATTGTTTATCACCATCTGCCTCAGGTGTTGATGTGTTTATGGAAGTGATTCACACTATACATTGGTAATGAACAGATGATTCAGAAATTATACATTATTTAAAGGTTCGTCAGGACAGCGGTGTTGATTAAGGGTGTTCAGTGACTTCAGAAGTTGTAGTAAATACTGGTCCACTGTGAGAAGATACACACACTCTGCACTATTTAAGTCTGGGTGCATCTTTCTTTTTCTGACAGACACACACACACACACACACACACACACACACACACACCGATGCACATTTATTTCCATTGGGAGTGAGTGAAGCTCATTACAGACTCAATAAAGACATCTTTGAGGCTGCAACACTAGTCAGGTTCATTATGTTAAACTCTTCTGGTAATTTTGGGAGGAAATTATGCTCTATTTCTGTCTGTGGCTGCTTGCATGTTTACGACAGGTAAAAATAGAGCAGGTGTTGTGCATTAAAGGCTTGATTTAAAGGCCTTAATTAACATGTGCACAATAAATACACACACACACACACACACACAGATGTTTGCAAATGATTTATTACCCACCTTCCACCACTCCTCATTAGAGTCGTCAGTGACCTGCACCCGATCACCAGGACTAAAGGAGATAAGACAAGAGGGAAGATGAAAAACAGGAAGCATGAACGGGAGGTGATGGAGGTGGAGAGGAAAAAGGAGACGGGGGAGACGAGAGTGGGATACGTGATGGGGAGATGAAGGGGGTGAGAGAGTGGGAGCGGCGAGCAAAATAAGAAAAAAAAAAGGGGGAGAGAGAGAGAGGGAGAGTTGAGTTCAAGCACAAAAGATAATGTTATCAAACTGCCAGAGGAAGTGGTAGTCACCACGGTTACAAAGCTATGGAGGATAATATGTGGATGAGCCTTTGTTCGTGTCCCTCTGTGGAGGTGACAGAGCAGCTGACACCAAAGTCATGAGGTCTACATGAAATATGACTCGGTAGCGCTCGCTGCAGCGGTGAAGGCAGGACCTGATCTGTAGCCAACCTGGCTTGCATGCTAATCAAGCTAGCAGTTTTTGATGAGATGTTTCCACACACACACACACACACAGTGTCCTAGATACACAGGGAGAAACTGCTGTCCCAGTTGCACTTCTGTACGTTGCGCCTCCTGGGTGCCTGTTCTCACTACTGCCCTATATGATCATCACACACACACACACACACACACACACACACACACACACACACACACACACACACACACAC
>NW_019525284.1:0-1675 GCF_002814215.2 Seriola lalandi dorsalis
TTATTCTATTGTATTTTATTCCCATTCTATTTATTACTCCCTTATTTTTATGCCTTCATGTCACTGTAAGTTTATAGTATGCGTGTGAAGCAAGCTGTTCAAACAAATTGCCCCTGGTGGGATTAATACGGTTGTCTGAATCTGAATCTGCTTTGAACATAGTAAATTAAAACCAAATTTTATGTAACATTTAGTGGCTCAGAACACTTTCAAGTTCATCTTTTTTAAAACAAGAAAATCTAACAGGTTTTCTTTAATGCATCTGCTGAATGAAACTGCAATAATTATTACTTAGTAATAATAGCTAGAACACTATTACGGATTCTGTTTCAATTGCATCAGCCTGTTGTTTCAGGATTTGGAGTGAAATAATTTTTAACAACACTTGTGTAACAGAGTGCTGTATATGTGAAACGAGCTGTTTTAGTTTCCCAGCTGACTTCTTTACTGCTTCAGGGTGAAACTGTTGCTAATGTTGGAGTTAAAAGCTTCACTGCGCAGGCTGCTGATAAACAAAGCTCAGGAACCAGCTTAATTGTTAGAGTAAATGGTCATTCTGAACTCTGAACGCTCACTGTACACTCAGCGTTCGTGCTAACCTGACTCTGAGGACCGGCTCACATCTCTTGAGTGCAGCAGCACAAGTGAACTTGAGCTGAAATGCAACATAGCAATCTCTCTTTCTCTCGCTCTCTCTCTCTTTCTCTCTCTCTCTCTCTCTCTCACACTGCGCTATTCATGTGCTCTATGACCAACATGGCATCTCTTTCAGTCGTAGCTATTTCTTTTGAAGCCTCACTGCATGCACCTGACCCGAGTAGTTTTTTTTTTAACCAGATAGACTGGACACACACGAGTGCATCACACAAAACAGCAGAGAGAAAATTCTGACTGGACTGAAGTCCTGAAGTGGTTCCACACAGCAAACGGACTCCTACTGAAGCAGTAGGATCAGTTGTCATTTTAAGGAAGAGGTTATGTTGGTTGGAAACACCCAAAGTTAACACTGGTTCTGAATGATGAGTTACTTTTCAATTTCATCTTAAACTGATTGTCCAACCCAAGATATTAGATCACTTAATTTACAAATTAGTAAGGCAGTGCACAGGCACGATGTTATTTTAACACAATTAAACACTAGAATGTCTCACTTCTAACATTTTCGCTCTCCCGTACTAGTGGCCAAAGTAGCAGCTAGTGGTAATGGTAACGTGTTGCTTAAACTGAGTCAGTGAACTCACCTCTTCCTTGACTTTGAAGCCCATCCGTGGAAATACTGTTAAGTTTGATGTCGAGGTTGCATTACTTGGTTCACATTAAGGCTAGCTCCAGATGAAGTGCCACTGATGCTCCCTGCTACACCTGGTGATCCAGCTCTGAACATTCGCCACATTTCCTCATCATCGTCTGCGGTAGATGTGGATGGCTGTCGAATTTGATTCAACATTTCTGACATTGTTGTGATAACAGTTGGGGGGTTTTAAATGTTGTTTAAGACGCCAATGGTTTAACTGAGCAGCTCCCGGTCCACCATCTTCCCATAACAATCATGACTGGAAAGGCGGGCCATGTCCTATCTTCATCAAATATAACCAGTCAGAAACTGAGGATTTAGTGCCATTTCCTGTTCAATCAAATTTGCTTCAGTTCCAATTAAACTCTCTCACACTAACAC
>NW_019525284.1:2337-3408 GCF_002814215.2 Seriola lalandi dorsalis
AAGTATGCAAACTATGTGTGTATGCCAAGCACATAAAACTGAGTTTGTAAGTCATGTGTTTGATGCATTAACCTACTGTTATTTTACGATATAAAACTTTCATCTCCTGGTTGAGTTTGTGAATGAATGCGTCTTTCACTCATTATCGAATCTGTACATTGCATTAAGTGACTGGTTATGCATTTAGGTGGGGGGTTACGTAAGTAGATAAGATGTTTGGGGCAGTGTGTGTGTGTGTGTGTGTGTGTGTGTGTGTGTCAGTGTGTGTGTGAGAGAGAGAGAGAAAGAGAGACAATGAGAGAGCGAGAAAGGGAGCCTGTGTAGGTACAGTGAAGTAAAGGTTATTATATAACATGCTTAATTATTATTTCAATGGCTCAACGTTCTCTTATTGTGTATTCCTTTCATGTCATCTTATTTCAACATGTCAATCATGTTTATTTTGTTTTTGTGGTTAGGAAAGGAGGTATTTATTGTCCATGTGTTATAACTAAAGTTTGTTTACTGTACTTGCAGTGCAAGTGCAGTCATCTTTTCCTAAGTCCTTATGAATTGTCCTTCACACCTTTCCTTGACCTCATGATGCTTTCGCATTGAGGTCAAGGAAAAGTGTTTAGGAAAGGAAATAATTTTGACTTTTCGACCACAGCCCTATTCTCAGTCATAGACTACCCCAAATAATTCTGTGTTACATTCACTATCATTTTGTTCCATACACATAATTATTAACATTCACATGTGCTATTTGTTTCTCTTACATATGCTATTATACTCTTTCAAATATATTATCTCATACATATATTAGACCTTTTTCCTCTGTTACAGAGACTATTATGCAAGTGTATATTGCATGAATAAGTATAGTTCTCTGTGCAAGAGGGCACAGCGCTGTGTGCGCATGAGAGTATGATGGTAAATAAAAGAAAATATGATTGTGCATGTAACAGGGTAGTGATTGTGTTAAAGTAGTGGTTTACATGTGAGATCATGATTTTAGGTGTGAAACCAAGTATGAATTATCTCTCAAGACGCCTCCCATAATAGTGTGTGTGTGTGTGTGTGTGTGTGTGT
>NW_019525285.1:0-1451 GCF_002814215.2 Seriola lalandi dorsalis
AACATTTTTAAATTTCAAAATATAACAATGACCTGAGAATAATATTTAAAACATTTCACGCATCAATTAAATGCATAAGAAATACTTCAAAACCTCAATAAATGTTACGTAAAGCTGATGTAAAATTATTTTGAAATTGTATCAGTGTCCTGACAATTTGATTTGAAAATTAAATGTGCTTTACGTATTATGGCTGACCATATATCATATAACATATGGGCTGGGGCAAAGGAACACACAATACAACCCTGAAGATTTAACACAACCTGGAATAAATAAACCATAACACAATTCTAGTTTGTATTTGTACATTAAGAATAAAAATAAAAGATTTACCTACTTTGATGTTGAAACAGAAAAATCCTCTTGAATACTGGTTCCTTCAAGTGACTCTCTGTCAACTGCTCAGGCTTCCTTTCTCTTTCTGGTATAAATCTTCACATTGTTTTCGTAAATAACTTTACATCTGCATGCTGGTAGATATCTGATCTAAATGGAGGTCGCTTGTGGTTTAAAAGTGAAAGTTGAAAGACAGCTTCATTTTGAAGTGTTATGTGTCAAAAATAAATCTGTTGACACCTCTGATGTTGACTATTCATGAACATGACATGTAACACGTCAACACATCTATTGGATGCTACGTTACCTAGTGCTCCGTAGAATTTTTATCCCATAATGATTACCCCACACAATATTTATTTATCAGTGTCTCACCTCTTAAATTCTTGTGATCACAACCACCCAAGCTTCAGCTTTGAATGTTCTGTAATTTGTCTCTGAAGATGTACGATAAAAAAAAAAAGGGGGATTCAGGTCTGTTACTTGTTACCTGTTATCAGGTAAGCACAACAACAAGCTATTACCAAGAAATGAATGAATGAAGCTCAGTTGGCTTTGAGAATTAACCATGAGTTTTCACTCCTGTGATCTTTGATCAGCCTGATAACCTTTCCAAAATCAGAGCAAACGAGAGAGCTGTGTTCAATAGACACGTCTTTGCAGGTGTAGTAACATGCAAGTGCTCTCAGTGCTGCACAGAGAACAGCCCATTATACCACAGGACCATGCAGTACTTTGTGGAGAGTAGGCTCCATCATAGCACGTAAAGTGTTATAATGATGTGTGTTCAATAGACACGTCTTTGCAGGTGTAGTAACATGCAAGTGCTCTCAGTGCTGCACAGAGATTAGCCCATTATACCACAGGACCATGCAGTACTTTGTGGAGAGTAGGCTCCATCATAGCACGTAAAGTGTTATAATGATGTGTGTTCAATAGACACGTCTTTGCTGGTGTGTTGATGTCACTTCCACCTAATGAAAGACCATGCAAATGCCTGCAGTAAAGACAAAAATCGATGGGGTAAAAGATTAACTTCCTTCCCCTTTCCCGTTCCCATATTTATGCACATTCAATACATGAATCACAACATACAGCAGCATGCTTTTTGA
>NW_019525285.1:1471-2016 GCF_002814215.2 Seriola lalandi dorsalis
TGATGAGTGTATTGTCGTGTTGGTTGGTGTGCACCATTTCAGGTAAGTTTTGTCAACAGTAAAAAATGTGCCTGTCCAGTCTGTCATTGCACAGACAAAGTATTGGCCATCAAGGAAAAGGAGATCCAACCATACCAAGGGAGGGAGAAAGCTGTAGATACATTTTTTATCTTCTGTTGAATTAAGGTTTCTATAGATCGCCATCATCAGCAGAAAAGCTATAAAGGCAGGAATAACAAAAAATGCAGCTGCAAACATCGAGTTCCACTTTGGTTCGCAAGGGCAGGCAAATTCCACTTCCACTATCTTCTCTACAAGAGCCAGGATGAAGGAAACAACTATGTTTGACACAATAGGACTGTGTCCGAGCTCCTTCCTGAGTCTTGATACCAGCTTTGTCACAGCCTCTCCTCCTCCCATAATGAGTCCTGCACAGAAAAGACAAGTGCAGATGTAAAGTGAGAGAAAACACCTATAATTAGAACTAGAGTGGAAACATAAACTACTGCCTGAAACCCCCCACCCCCCACTCCAATCAAGAATTT
>NW_019525285.1:2912-6509 GCF_002814215.2 Seriola lalandi dorsalis
TCCGGACCCCCTCCTCCCGCCCTGGGGACGTCTGGAAACTGTCCCTTAAAGGGGGGAGGGGGGGGTACTGTCATGGTCTCAGCCTGGAGGCTCCAGGGTTTTGTTGTTTGGACTTTCTTGGTTTTTGGGTTTCTGTTCTGGGTTTTGAGTGTTTGTGGTTTGGGTGTTTCTGGTGTCTAGTTTTGTCTTCCCTGTCTTGTGCTCTGTTTCCCCATGCACTTCCTGTTTTATTTTGATAGTCATGTCGCCCCAGTGTCTGAGTTCTAGTTTTGCTTCCTTTGGTTAATTGCCTGATGTGTCCCACCTGTGTCTGCTTCCCCACCTGTTCTCCATCACTAATCAGTTCTGTTCCTTTAAGAAGCCCTTGTACTGTCTTGTCCTTGTGGGATCATTGTTTGTTGGTTGTGAGGTTTAATGTGTGTGTGTGTGTTTTGGCAACTCATGTTTGGACTTTGGTTTGTTCTGGAATAAATTCTTTGACACTGCTACCTTCTCTGCATTTGGGTCCACCCCTTACCCCTACTAACCTCAAGCTCGTGACAATCCTCTGCTTTGGTTCTTGTGTGGGTGTTTACTTTTGTTATTCTTTGTTAACCTGTGACTCCCCTTATGTGTATATATAAATATAATAAAATGGGTAAATGATCTACTACAACAGGATGACAGGGTTGTACATCTAAAACCCAAATGCTTGCTCATATGATTTCCTATTATTAGGATCACTTATTTATGTGCAAAATAAGAAGATGATGTAGTTATGTTTTTTTCTAAAACCTTTTCATGCCATATAGATTTAATTATATCCAGTAACCTGTGGGCTCTTCTGTACACTATACATTAGCTTTGACAATGAAGCATTTGATTCATGTTTAAACTGATGCTTTTGCTGTTAGAGTTTGGTTTTCATGCACCCTAGAGAGAGACTTTATAGAGGTGTATGATAAGTAACTGTCCAGGATGAATGTACGGTGAAAAAATCTCCAGGTTTTGCTGCAAGTCACTAACTACAGTGTCATGTCAGTGATTAGTCAAATGTGTGTTGTTGACCTGTGTGTGTGTGTGTGTGTGTGTGTGTGCAACTGACTGATAAAACGATGCAGCAAAAGATTTTTAGTGACACTGGTAATATGAAGCTTGAATGTTTATCAATATA
This sequence comes from Seriola lalandi dorsalis, assembly GCF_002814215.2. NCBI lineage: Eukaryota > Metazoa > Chordata > Actinopteri > Carangiformes > Carangidae > Seriola > Seriola lalandi. The sequence goes on from NW_019525285.1 coordinate 4,066, forward strand.
TACTTTATTAACAGACTTCCCAGCATGCACTGCTTGAGAGTTAAAACTCAGACACTTCTCATAGTTACAGACCGGATGGGAGCTGTGTGTCTTTAATACATGTGAAGGTGAGCCATGTTGTTTCTTTCCATAATAATGAAAACAGTATTAACAATGATGAAGGTGCAAGTTCTGCATGTGAAACAAAGACCTAACTCTTCAACCTGAGAGAACACAAACAGACAACAGGCCACAGAGGTTGTGTTGAAATTGATGTTTAAATTGAAAGCATTACTAAAGGAGTTCAATCAATTATCAAATTTGAATCAAAAAAACAAGACAAAGCTTTACACAACTTAAAGTTTTGAATTAAGCTGAACTAGATTTTTGAGCTCAAACTCCTACTTAAGCAGTTAAAGAAATGAATGACCAAACTAAGACAAAGGTTTACAGAACAGCTGATATTTCATCAACAATACACAGACCTAAAGCATTTCCAACATTTTTGTGTATGTGTGTTCAATAGACACGTCTTTGCTGGTGTACTAACATGCAAATGCTCTCAGTGCTGCACAGAGATTATCCCATTATACCATAGGACCATGCGGTATTTTGGGGAGAGTAGGCTCCATCATAGCACGTAGTGTTATAATGATGTGTGTTCAATGGACACGTCTTTGCTGGTGTGTTGATTGCACTTCCTCCTACTGAAAAACCATGGAAATGCCTGCAGTAAAGACAAAAGACTAACGTTCTTCCCCTTTCCCGTTCCCATATTTATGCACATTCAATACATGAATCACAACATACAGCAGCATGCTTTTTGATGATAAAAGTGATAAACATTTGCTTTTTACAAATGAATACCGTGGACTATGACAGACAAGGAAAGGATTTTTTTATTCCAGATCTTGAAATGCACAATGAGGAATACAGGAAGCTTTATCGTGATAGTTTTTGATTTTGTTTCCTATTTATTACTCAGCATAGCACTCACAAAAAAGAGTAAAGTAAGATTAAAGTTTTAACCAACCTTATAAGTGAACTTGAGACAACCTTGAGAAATGTGCTCTTCGAAAAAAAAGAGAAACTGTTTCAAGCAGTTTTCCCCTTTTATCCTCTGCTTTGGTTCTTGTGTGGGTGTTTACTTTCGTTATTCTTTGTTAACCTGTGACTCCCCTTATGTATATATAAATATAATAAAATGGGTAAATGATCTACTACAACAGGATGACAGGGTTGTACGTCTAAAACCCAAATGCTTGCTCATATGATTTCATATTATTAGGATCACTTATTTATGTGCAAAATAAGAAGATGATGTAGTTATGTTTTTTCTAAAACCTTTTCATGACATATAGATTTAATTATATCCTGTATATCCAGTAACCTGTGGGCTCTTCTGTACACTAGACATTAGCTTTGACAATGAAGCATTTGATTCATGTTTAAACTGATGCTTTTGCTGATAGTTTGGTTTTCATGCACCCTAGAGAGAGACTTTATAGAGATGTATGATAAGTAACTGTCCAGGATGAACGTACGGTGAAAAAATCTCCAGGTTTTGCTGCAAGTCACCAACTACAGTATCATGTCAGTGATTAGTCAAATGTATGTTGTTGACCTGTGTGTGTGTGTGTGTGTGTGTGTGCAACTGACTGATAAAACAATGCAGCAAAAGATTTTTATTGACACTGGTAATATGAAGCTTGAATGTTTATCACGATATACTTTATTAACAGACCTCCCAGCATGCACTGCTTGAGAGGTAAAACTCTGACACTTCTCATAGTTACAGACCGGATGGGAACTGTGTGTCTTTAATACATGTGAAGGTGAGCCATGTTGTTTCTTTCCATAATAATGAAAACAGTATTAACAATGATGAAGGTGCAAGTTCTGCATGTGAAACAAAGACCTAACTCTTCAACCTGAGAGAACACAAACAGACAACAGGCCACAGAGGTTGTGTTGAAATAGATGTTTAAATTGAAAGCATTACTAAAGGAGTTCAATCAATTATCAAATTTGAATCAAAAAAACAAGACAAAGCTTTACACAACTTAAAGTTTTGAATTAAGCTGAACTAGATTTTTGAGCTCAAACTCCTACTTAAGCAGTTAAAGAAATGAATGACCAAACTAAGACAAAGGTTTACAGAACAGCTGATATTTCATCAACAATACACAGACCTAAAGCATTTCCAACATTTTTGTGTATGTGTGTTCAATAGACACGTCTTTGCTGGTGTACTAACATGCAAATGCTCTCAGTGCTGCACAGAGATTATCCCATTATACCATAGGACCATGCGGTATTTTGGGGAGAGTAGGCTCCATCATAGCACGTAGTGTTATAATGATGTGTGTTCAATGGACACGTCTTTGCTGGTGTGTTGATTGCACTTCCTCCTACTGAAAAACCATGGAAATGCCTGCAGTAAAGACAAAAGACTAACGTTCTTC
>NW_019525286.1:0-1213 GCF_002814215.2 Seriola lalandi dorsalis
GTGTAAAAGTCAGGGATGAGAACTTTGCTCAGATCTTTGACTTGTGTAAAAGTACCATCACCACAGAGTAGAAATACAGTTTACAAGTACTCTGTGTAAAAGTACAGAATCAAAATATAGAAACATTCACCAAAGTAAAATCTGAATATATCGATGATTTAACCGCCACACCTGGTCTGTGTCTGCAGGTACATGGTCATCCTCCACCCTCTGAAGCCTCGTATGAAGCACCAGACGGCGTACTGCGTGATCCTGACCGTCTGGATCGTCCCCATCTTCATCTCCATCCCTTCGGCCTACATGGCGTCCGAGACCACGTACCCGCACGCGGCGGGTCGCACCCACAAGACCTTCTGCGCTCAGATCTGGCCCGTGGACCAGCAGGTTTACTACCGCTCATACTTCCTCCTCGTCTTCGCCCTGGAGTTCATGGGCCCCGTGACCGTCATGGCGGTCTGCTACATCCGGATCTCCAGGGAGCTGTGGTTTAAGGATGTTCCGGGTTTCCAGACGGAGCAGATCCGGAAGAGGCTCCAGAGGCGTCGGAGGACGGTGGTGGTGCTGATTCTGGTGCTGGTCGCCTACGTCCTGTGTTGGGCGCCGTACTATGGCTTCGCCTTGCTGCGGGACTTTTACCCCACCCTCATCTCCAGGGACAGGAACTCCCTGGTGGCCTTCTATATAATCGAGTGCATCGCCATGAGCAACGGGGTCATCAATACCCTCTCCTTCGTGAGCGTCCAGAACAACACCAAGCGCCTGAAGAAGGCGGGCAAGTTCCCGCTGAGGCTGGTGACCTTCGTAGCCGCCAAGTCGGTGGATGAAGGGGAGGCACGGACGTCCTCCCTCCGAGTGACGGAGGACGCGGACGGAGCTCGGCCGAGGTAGAGCCGATGGTTCAGGTGAGAGGCGGAGCTTCAGAGTCCCGGCTCAGGTGAGAGGCGGAGCTTCAGAGTCCCGCCCTGCTCAAGAAATAAACTTCAGGATTTCTCTCATGAAACAGACGAAGACGTTCCTGAAGCAACAGTTCACACCACGACGTGTGTGAGTGTGTGTGTGTGTGTGTGAGTGTGTGTGTGTCACTGTGTGTGTGTGTGTGTGTCACTGTGTGAGTGTGTGTGTCTGTGTGTGTGTCTGTGTCACTGTGTGTGTGTCTGTCTGTGTGTGTGTCTGTGTGTGTGTGTGTCTGTCTGTGTGTGTGTGTGTGTGTGTG
>NW_019525286.1:1233-5581 GCF_002814215.2 Seriola lalandi dorsalis
TTGCTCCTGTCTGTCAAAAGCACCAGGAACAAACAGGAAGTGATTTCTGACATCACTTCCTGTTTGTTCCTGGTGCTTTTACAATGATTCAGGATCAATGATCTGATGATGTCAGAGAGAATCAGGAAGTACTTTTACTGTGAAACGGTTTACACCAGATCATAATGTGGGGAGAGAAAATTGTTTGAAAATGAAACTCAACATTTAAATAAAATGAGATTTTTTGGTGATTTTCTTCTTCTTTCCTTAAAATCGGTTCAGTTGGTTCTTGAGGATAAATTCAGACTCGTGACCAAGAAATCAAGACAGGAGAGATTTCACTTTCATCAGTATTTAAACAGGATATAAAGAACAGACCAACAAACAGTAAAAACTGTCAGAACTCCTGAATTAAACTTATTGACAAGGACAGTGAAATAAAGTCTGATGGAATCCAGTGAAAATGAAAAACAATGCTCGGACTTCCCTTCCTCTTCCAGCTGCTGGAGAATATTCCCAGTGACTCCCAGTTCAGACACTTCACACTCAGCGGTTTGTCCCAGTTCCAATGAACACAAACTGAAAAGTCCGAGCTTTTCCATTTAAATCTGTGGGATTCATACAAAAAAACAAAACAACCTACGGCCAGTTGTTGTTGTTTGTGGTTGCCATGACAACACCTGTGCAGACTTTGCACCATGGCAGCTGCAAGTAACTTTGAAAAAAACAAAAACACTAAGTCAGAAATCTGGTGAGATGATGTGAGTAAACAGACGAGAGGCCGCGGAGCCGGCGACACCGAGGTGCCGAGAGCTCAGACCAGGACCTCGTTCCCTGGCAACCACCCGCGAGTTTCTTAACGTTGATGAAGTCGTACTTCAAAGGATCATCGTGGTTACCTACAAAAATACATGTCTGTGCTGTAGAGACGTTTCAGTGTGAGTAGGATTCAATCAGGCCTCAGCTGCTGCAGCTCTCAGGTGATTCAGTCTCTTTAAACTGTGCACACAAAAAGCAAAAAGCCGCCTGATGCAGCTTTAAAAGCAAACAAACAAACAAACACGAGGAAGCCGAGTTTACTTCCTCCTCTTCAGAAACACCTTTGCTTCTCTCTGCAGTCTCTTGATGTCCTCCTTCCCGCTGTCGTCTGAGTCAGGAGGGACGTAGTCTGAGTCATCGCCCACGTCCTCGCTGTCGTCATTAATGAAGCTGTCCTCGTCCTCGTCCTCGTCCCCAGCGGGGGTCTTCTTGGGGGCGGCTCTTGTGGCGCGAGCTGCAGAAACATTAACAGTGTGAACAGGATGAGAAAAGTCTGGGTTTGTTTCTGTGTTTTCAGCAGATTTACTTGAGGAACTCGACAGACGAAACGTTCGGTGAATAAAAGCATGTTGTGTTTTCTTTGGATGTCGAGTCGGCAAAGTAACAAATGACTGGAAATGTATGAATGAAGCAGAATAATCTCTAACACTGCAAAGCATCAGTGCTGATGATCACAGCCCTCTCTCTCTCTCTCTCTCTCTCTCTCTCTCTCTCTCTCTCTGTCAGTATAAACGCAGATTAAGGTGCGACAGCGTCTTTAATCAGGAGGTGGAGAGCGTTTTGTGTCACCTGACACAACAAGATGCTAAAGCTGCTGTAAACAACACGTTCCTCAGTAAAGAGACGGTGTCGTTATCAATGAAGCTGTTCAGGTGTCAAGCAGAAAAACACACAGAAAACAAACAGAAAAACAAACAGAAAAACAAACAGAAAAACAAACAGAAAAACACACAGAAAAACAAACAAAAAACAAACAGAAAAACAATCAAAAACAAACAGAAAACAAGCAGAAAAACACACAGAAAACAAACAGAAAAACACACAGAAAACAAACAGAAAAACAAACAGAAAAACAAACAGAAAACAAACAGAAAACAAACAGAAAAACAAACAGAAAAACACACAGAAAACAAACAGAAAACAAGCAGAAAAACAAACAGAAAAACAAACAGAAAAACAAACAGAAAACAAACAGAAAAACAAACAGAAAAACAAACAGAAAAACAAACAGAAAAACACACAGAAAACAAACAGAAAACAAACAGAAAAACAAACAAAAAAACAAACAGAAAACAAACAGAAAACAAGCAGAAAAACAAACAGAAAACAAACAGAAAACAAACAGAAAAACAAACAGAAAACAAACAGAAAACCAAACAGAAAACAAACAGAAAACAAACAGAAAACAAACAGAAAAACAAACAGAAAACAAACAGAAAAACAAACAGAAAACAAACAGAAAACAAACAGCGTACCTGGTTTCTTGGTGTGTTTGTACTCTTTCCTGTGAAGAGGGTTTTTCCTGTGAAGGAAACAAAGTCAGAGTCAAAGTCCAGTTTGTGTTTAATAATAAACATTAATACCAAGATCAGAGACTCGGGTCAGACCGTCGCTGGCAGCTGGTCTCTAACTCTAACTCTATGCTAATCCTTGTTTACGTAGAGCTAGGCTACCTGTTTCCAGTCTTTATGCTAAGCTAGGCTAAGCTAATCAGCTGCTGGCTGTAGCTTCATATTTCAACCCTGTCTCCTAAAAATTCTGCTTCTATAAAACTAAACTACAAAAGCAAATGTGTTTTGTAGAAAATGTGATTGTGAGCAGAAACGTTCTCCATCAATGTAAATGTTAATTTATTCATTTGACGAGTCACAGATTCGTTGATACTGAACGTAACAGTCAAATCTTCACAGACAGAAGCTGATTTAGCTGCTCCACCTTTTCCACTAATGAGCAGCATCTCGTTATTTCAGTAACAGTTCTGTTCCGTCAGATTTCCCATCATACCTTTCACTCACTCCCTTTTATCTGGCGGTAATAATGACAGAGCTGCGACGTCTGACCTGTAGCAGTCGGTGCCGTAGGGGCACTCGGGTCGATCTGCCTCCTCTTCCTCCTCCTCCTCCTCCTCATAGTCGGTGTCACCGGGGTGACTGCACTCCTGGAAATGGACCGGGTTCTTCCTGGAAGAACAAACATGGAGGTGTGAGAGGTGTCCTGTTCTTAATGTGAGGATGAATCGCTCTCAGCTGCTTCTGGTTTTCATCCGTCTCATCAGCTCGAGAGCTTCATCTAATCTTTGTTGGAAAATGAGTGACATCAAAGTGAAAGGCTTCTGGCGGGACTTCAAGTGAGTCCTCAGTCCTCCTTTAACTTCCTCTTGTGTTCGGAGGTGAACCCACCTGTAGCAGTCCTTCCCGTACGGACACGCCGTCCTGAGGCTAGGCGTGGACGCAGCGCCGCCGTTCGACCCGATGGACTCCGCCCGTTTAGTCGTCCGTTGACCATCCTTTGACTTCTCGTCCTCCTTCTCAGACTCGCGGCCAGATCTTCGTGTCGTGATGGTTCTGTCAGCAGAGGAGGGCTCCCTACCGCCGCCACCCTCCTCCTCTTCCTCCTCCTCCTCTTCCTCCTCCTCCAGCTCCATGGTGAAGTTGTCAGACTCAGCGCTCACCTCAGACCTGTTGGGTCCACGCTGAAACCGGACTGCAGGTTCCTCTGAGGGGACGTCCTGAAAGTTGATAGAATCAACATTTTAATTATTTAATTATTATATTATGTATTTTCATTATTAATGAAACTGTTGAGTATATAATTAATTAATAAAAGAAAACACTGATCACTACGGAAGCTGAGAGAGGCCATAATATATCTTTAATCCCATTATCTCCAGATAACAGGACATTTTGTTTTGATTTTATTTTTCAGCTCAGGAAAGAACCAAATAATTTGGACCTAATTTCAACACATTTCCAGTTATTTCTAAATGCTAAGCTAACACAACCAATTCAGCAATAATGGTTTAAATGGTGCAGTTTCTCTCATAGAAATTCACCTGAATCAATATTAATATTAATAATGATGATGATGATGATGAAGATGATGATGATGATGATGAACTCAACACAAACGACTGAAATGACTAAAAGAAAAATAATCTTTTTCCTGTAATTGGAACCAAACCACATCGACTGATGATGAACGGACTAATTGCTCCAAGTGTTTTTATACAGACCTGTTGATTGTATTCACTCAGTTTAGATGGAGAGGAGAAACACAAACACAAACAAAAACAAACACACACAAACACAAACAAACACAAACAAACACAAACAAACACAAACAAACACAAACAAACAAAAACAAACACAAACACAAACAAACACAAACAAACAATCAAACAAACAGTCAAAGTGCGACTCTCCTCAATATCAACACCGACTCTACTTGTTAATAATTGTACTCAGCTGTTTTGGTTCCAGCTTCTTCGTCTTCTTCTTCATCACTTATTTTTCTCCTCCTCTTTCTCGGCCTCTTCTCCTCCTCACTAAGC
>NW_019525287.1:0-8621 GCF_002814215.2 Seriola lalandi dorsalis
CCTGACATCAGTAACATGATAATAATCAATCAATTAATCAATGGACATATTTATCCAAGAACACACACACACAGACACACACACACACACACACACACACTCCCCCCTCCTTCTCCCTCGGTGTGTTTACAGTCCTGGTTAGTGATGGCTGCTTCAGGACTTTCCTGTCGTCACCACCATCAGTCAGCAGATATTACCCTCGTCTGACCACACACACACACACACACACACACACACACACACTCACACACACACCTCATCAGCGTGCGTGTGTGTGTGTGGAGGTCAGAGTGTGTGTTAAATATTTCCCTGCAGCCTGGTGCGGACGGAGGACGGATTCTTCTCCGCCGACAGAGCTTCATGTTTTAGAGATGTGGTGTGTTAATAAGAGATGAATGTTTACTGCAAAGCCTAAGTGTCTCTGTCCTCCACAAAAACACACACACACACACACACACACACACACACACACACACACACACACACACAGACGGCTCATATCTCGGCTGGTGCATTTGCTGGCCGTGCTCTGGCATGTTCCTTATTTATCCAGATCATTTGCAGTTATTTGTGTGCTGCGTTCAGGGGACGTTGGATTGCTGAGCACTGGATTTTCATCAGCTTTTCATAGGAACAAGAAGTGCTAACATAAGCTAACATGCTAGCTTGCTAACTGAAGGGAATATTAAAGGAATAACGCATCGGAATGAGTCAGAAAATGAGTTAGCATTCTATCACTTCCTGTTCCCTCGTCCTGAAGTCTCTGGCTTTTTGGTTGATGACTGAGAGAAAGTCTGTGTTTAACACAAGCTCGAGACATTTTCACGTTTTATTCTACGACATAAAATCAGTCAGTAAATACTCCAGTCCTGATTCCTGAAGTTTTTACGTCTCGGTTGCTAATGAGTGTCTAAATGAGACACAGAGGTTGTCGGGGACGTTAAACTTTGTCGTGTTGAACATGAAAACAGATCTACTCACCTCTACAGCCCTGTTGTGTTTATATAGTGGCGACGCTGAAGTCATGTGACCGTGGTGTAGTTGGTTTATAGCCTAACATTAGCTTCTGAATAAATTCAACAATATACTGTATCATATATATATATATATATATACATATATATCATACATGTATATCAATATAATCCTACTAGTTCTGATCCCCTTTGCTTTGTCGTCTTTTGTACTGAATCTTAAATATAATTTTAATGGTGGTTAAAATATCAATACCCATCCAAAGTTAATGTGTTTTATTAAATGTCCTTTGGTTTGTATTTGAACCCAAATCTCCCACCTTTTATTTGCCTTTGAAGGCAGCAGCAGATAATGTAACACTGCAGACTTCTGTCCACTGTAGCCTGTTCAGTTAGTGTTTGTAGATATGGTCAGCACACACACACACACACACCACACACACACACACACACACACACACACACATGGGTGAGGCAGTAATGTGGTTGCAGTCTGGTTAGGATCGATTTCCCGCCCACTCGCTTTAATAAATGTCTTCCCGAGTCATTAAAGGAGGAGAACGCATCAGCTGCATCGACCTGGAGCAGTTCATCACACACAATATTCACTATTTAGTCCAAACTGATGGTCGAGAGTCTATTACAGAGAGTGGATCACACACAGGAGAGAGAGGGGCCGGTCTATCAGTGTGATCAGGGTTTCACTGTGGTTTAGTGTTTGTTTGTTTGTTTGTTTACATCCAATGCTTCATATAAAATCCCACACTGTGACGGCTGTTTTCTTGTGGGTTTTTACGGACGTGGTTTCATGTGTGACGACAGAAACAAAGGATTTCAGGGCAAATCGATTCATAAATCAGTTGATAGATGAGGTGGAAACTGGAGTCTGTCAACGTCCCGCAGACAAATAAAGGTTGGAAAAAAAAAACATTAAGTTGAGTTGAAATGCACCATCTGGGGTTTCAACTCCATCTACCAGCAGCTGAAGGAATGTGTGTGTGTGTGTGTGTGTGTGTGTGTGTGTGTGTGTGTGTGCTTTCAGAGGGCGTGTTGACAGCTTCAGTCTTCATCAGGAGGATGTGAGTGTGAGTGTGTGTGTGAGTGTGTGTGAGTGTGTGTGTGTGTGTGTGTGTGTGTGTGTGTGAAGCGTAAGTGTGAGAGCAAGTCGTTCAGTGATCCTTAAAAATCTCCCTCATGTAAATTGATAGTACACCTTCTATGTTGTGCATTTGTAGTGTGTGTGTGTCTGTGTGTGTGTGTGTGTGGCCTGTGTAAGTTAAGAAGCACTCTGTGACCTTTGACCTCTGCCATCAGCTTCAGTCTAACCAGATGCTGTGAAAACCTTTTTTTCTTGATGTATGTTTCCAGCGGTGGAGGAAGTACTTGAGTCCTTTACTCATGTAAAAGTACAAATACTGCAAGTCCTGTATTTAAAATCCTACTTTATTCTTTAGGTTTCGGTTTGTTGTTTGTTTGTTTATTCATGTTTTAGTAGCAGCTAATTATGAAATGTGAAAAAGTGCTCCCCAAGCAGGAACTGTGTATGAACGGTAAAAGTCTTTACTCTCGTTGGACTGTGAGTAAAAATGAGAGTTGATCTGATGTAAATGTAAGAAGTTTAACATCAGAGCAGAGAGTCGTAGTTTTATCTGATACATGACACCACACATCATGAAGAATAAAAGAGGATCTAAAGTTGAGCCTTGTGGTTCTCCGCAGGTGATGGTGCAGAGGATGAAAAGGTCTGAAGGGAAACTGAACGTACCTGAAGGTAAGAGACAACACATCACCTGGAAACATCGACAGAGTCAAACTTCACTGACTCCACAGACAGAGCTGCTGTTACTCTGTGGTGCGTCCTGAAACCTGAGAGGAAACGCTCCAGGAAGTAGTTTTGAACTTACTATAGTCGACGACAATAACACATGAACACAACAACATGAAGACGAGGAAATACAAGCATCTCATTTCCCTTAATGCCACCGGACCAATAACAGACACGGAACAGAACCAAGAAAACACAAACACCACTTAAAAACACCAAGACTGATATGACCTGATAAAAATATAACAAGGAAGAAATGAAAACAACAAAACATGAATATATGATGGTGTCTCTGCACGACTGATTTTTGCATCTCTCTTAGAAATAATGCTTCTATATATAAATAACTTGCTGCAGTTTGCTGCTGTAGTTCATGTGTTTTTCTTCAATATCCAGTGACAACCACAAAGAGACAGACAACAGCTGCAAAGAGGCTGAAATAAACACAATAACACCTCAAAGAGAAATAAAACAACCACAACCACCTCGGGCAAGTGTTAGAAGCTAGACTGATCCGTCACTGGGTTTAGTCCCGACCCAAAATCTGCCCCTGTTTCACAAACCAGTTCACGGGACATTTAAAAAACCACAGAAGAACTTCAGTGACATGTTGATGCTGTTACCGACAGACACCTACAGCTCACAGGACGTGACGCAGTGCCGAGGACTCTGAAGACCACGTCAGGAGGCAGGACAGGATCCAGAGTCCTCAACAGGAACACGAGGTTTGTTTCTTCTTTGTTTGTTTGTTTGTTTGTTTGTATGCTTGCTTTTGCTGCGAGGTGATCATCACACACACACACACACACACACACACACACACACTCAGTCATCTGCGTCTCTGCGCTGCATCGCTGTTGTTACTGTAATTGTCGCCTAGCAACAGGTCGGTGCCCTCTGTTATTATGTTTACTGGAAATGTTTGTTGTAAACAAGGACAAGGGAAGAAGGGGGGGGGTGGAGGGGGAAGGAGGGAGAGGAGAGGGAAGGAGGGGCAGTCGAGGAGGGAAGGAAGCGAGGAAGGAGGGAGGACATGAGGAGAGTGTGCGAGTGTGAAGAGGTGAGTGTGCGGTGAAGTGGCCCGCTGCTAAAATCTATCATTATCCAAAACAAAGCACTCCGCTGCCGGCCGGCCACGCCCCCACCTGACTCTCAGGACTCATTCTCCCATAATTCCTCTGACCCCCGGCCGAGGCTAAGTAGCATTTGCCAACCAGTTTCTGATAATTACCGCTTTGAAATGCCAGCGCGCCACGGGGCGAGCTCGGCGCCATGCTAGGGCAGCGTGCTAGCGTATGCTAATGGCTAAACAACATGATAAGTCCTTCAGGGTGAAGCAGAGGGTGCTGTAAATAATTACTGGTTAGCTGTTAACTGTTAGCTTGTGGTGGTAGCTTTACTGTATGACTGGAAAGGTGGTTACACTTAGCCATTAGCTTACAGGGGGCCATGTGGAAAGGCCTTTGGAGTCAGTAATTAGCGACTAGCGGTTAGCATTTTCCTCATAAAAGGCTGCAGACAGTCGATTGGTGAAATTTTAGCAAAGAGGAGGAAGCAAATCAGACTGAGCTGAGAGTTCAGGCAAAGATCCTTTACAGAAAAACAACACTCAGAGTGTCCACTCACCCTCTAGAAAAACTTTATTAACATTAACATTTTGACAGAGCGGGAAATGCTACTCACGCACCTGTCATCACAGATCATGTGATCACAAGCTCCACATTCATTCATTCATTCATTAATTCCTTCGCCTGCAGATACTCAGACAGAATACACCTTTAAGAAATCTTGTTATTTCATTTGAGTGGAGGAAAACATTTAAGTCCTCTTATTTTCAGGCAACTCTGATTGGTTAACTACCTCGAACCCAGATGTTTCAAAATAAAAGTCACAACAAAATAAAACAAAGAAAAAACAATATCTCACAGTAACAAAATACCATCATGAAAAAATAAGAATAGAATAAATGATACTTGGTTGAGTATTTAAAACTGCTTATACGTTTAAAAATAAAAGTTTTAACCAGTTGAAAAACTTACTGTAAAACTCTCTGATGCTAAAATCTTTATTAATTCCTGCTGGATTTAAACCTCTAAGATTGTAAATGCAGGAAACCTCATTTTAAATGTTAGGAAGGTTAATGTCGTGTACTTGTATGTTTTGACTGTTTGGTGGCAGCACACTCAGTCCTGCCTGCTGTCATTACTTCCTGTTTTACAGTGAAAGTACTTCCCTTAGCTGTGTCCCAACTCAGGGGCGGCGTCCAACAGAGGCTGCATTTGAAGCAGCGCTAGACTAGACTGTCCCATTTCAAAGGCTCCTTCCACTTTATTTAATTTTTATTGAACCTTTATTTATTCAGGTAAATCTCAGTGAGATAGAAATATCATTGTCAAAAGAGACATTAAAAACATGATAAAAACTATTCATCAACAGATTGTCAAAAAAGACTTTACAAACAATTTAATTGCAGCCGACGAATCCGTCCTTCTTTTCCTTTTCCACCCGTTGGATCCTTTGTGGCCCAACATATCCCAAGATGCATTGTGCACTGGTAATGAAAGCAGCACTGACAGAGAGTCTGAGGATCACACATGTAAGTACTGTGTTTCAGCTCTGTTCAACAGCTAACGGTCCAACTGTTAAAACCAAGAGGCTTAAAACAAAAAGTCTTTGTGGAAAAAAGGTTACGTGGTGCAACGCAGGTGCAAATCCCCCGTAGACCAGACCGTCTCACTTCAGTTCCACCTCGGTGACGTCTGCGCCTTCGTAGACCGCGTCCTCCGAAGGATGCGGCTCCTGAATTAGGATCCAGCTTGTGTGTCTGTTGGTTGTTTTGCTTCCTGCCCCATGTGTGTTTCCCGCCTTTGTGATTGGATGCCCCGCCCAAATTAGTTTCACCTGTTTCCTTATTAACCTGTTATCACCTTCCTTGTGTGTTTAGTCTCCGTGTTCCTCTCACTTTCTGTCACTTTGATAGTTATTATTATTAGTTGTAGTTATTGTTGGTATTATTATTATTATTATTATTACAAAAACTACAATAATCCAAAAAAATACACATTAAATCCAAAGTATATGTCAAAGACAGTTGGAGAAAGAATGTGCCACATAGCATTTTTTATCATTTTATTATCCCAGAAAAACCCAAGCTGGTTTAAAAGGAAGTAGAGAACGTGCTGCCATGATAAATGCCAAGATGCAGAAACGTAAACACATCGAATTCATGACAAATTTAGGCAAAATAAAGATGATATCATAAAGAACAATATAAAAAAACACAAATTAAAGTAAATCTAAAAGAGCCTCAAACTTGTTTTTATTCCTCTCACGTTGCTGTGCAGAGGAATTCTGATTCTGGACTTGAAAAAGAAAGTAAAAGTTAAAACAAAACCTTGATGACCGACCGTCCACTCTGTTCTTTCTCCGCGACGTTGGTTCCTTAAACTACAGGCCAGATCTGCTGTAGTCTTCCTGTTTGCAGGTGCGGCCGTGAGTCGTACTCAGAGATGAAGCGAGTGAAACGCGATTCGTTGTAAAGCGTCTGAAATGTGAAGAATGAAAACAGCAGTTTGGTCGTTTTACACACGGTGTTTGGAAACAGGTGAACAGAGAATATTAAACACAGAAACCCATCACTGTCAGCTGTGCAGGTGTCTGTGTCTTCACTCAAACCGTGGTTACCGTGGCAACAGCAGGAGGGAGGATGAGCCCTGACTTGCTGGTGCACACACGTGCATCCACAAATGCATCCTGGGTAGCTATTAGTCTCAGCTTGCCTTCCATCAGACAGGAGTGTGTGAGGAAGACTCCGACTGATGAAGAGAGGAAAATAAAAGTGATGCAGCTTTCTCTCTGAATATATTTTCATGTGTGTGTTTGTGTGTTCATCTGAAGTGTGTATTTATTGATCTCATGTCAGTCATGAATCCTAAATAAAGCCACTTTCAGATTCATGAGTCAGTTTCACACCTCGGAGTCGACGCATCAGAAATAGAGCAGACATGTAGAGAGCAGAGCTACGCCGAGCGAGCGAGCAATGAGCGAGCGAGCGAGCGAGCCGCTCACAGTCGTTACTGGTTCCAGCGCTGCCCAAACCCAAACGGTCCTATAACGACTCCACACGTAACGGATTTCAAGGAAACTATCGTAAATCCAGAAACTTTAGTTTTTATGTGATTGTACCGAGGGGTGTTTGAATGGTTGTGTCTCTTTGTGGTTGTTTCGTCTCTTTGTGGTTGTTTCGTCTCTTTGTGGTTGTTTCGTCTCTTTGTGGTTGTTTCGTGTCTTTGTGGTTGTTTGTGTCTTTGTGGTTGTTTCGTCTCTTTGTGGTTGTTTTGTGTCTTTGTGGTTGTTTCGTCTCTTTGTGGTTGTTTTGTGTCTTTGTGGTTGTTTCGTCTCTTTGTGGTTGTTTCGTCTTTTTGTGGTTGTTTCGTCTCTTTGTGGTTGTTTTGTCTCTTTGTAGTTGTTTCGTCTCTTTGTGGTTGTTTGTGTCTTTGTGGTTGTTTCGTCTCTTTGTGGTTGTTTCGTCTCTTTGTGGTTGTTTCGTCTCTTTGTGGTTGTTTTGTGTCTTTGTGGTTGTTTTGTGTCTTTGTGGTTGTTTCGTCTCTTTGTGGTTGTTTCGTCTCTTTGTAGTTGTTTTGTGTCTTTGTGGTTGTTTCGTCTCTTTGTGGTTGTTTGTGTCTTTGTGGTTGTTTTGTATCTTTGTGGTTGTTTCGTCTCTTTGTGGTTGTTTGTGTCTTTGTGGTTGTTTGTGTCTTTGTGGTTGTTTCGTCTCTTTGTAGTTGTTTCGTCTCTTTGTGGTTGTTTGTGTCTTTGTGGACATTTTGTGTCTGTAGTTCTGACTAACTACTAACCTTTACACACTACATTATACTTTGACATGAACCTTCAATAATCAGATAGAGAGCAGTGGTTATATAAATAGGATCAATAAAGTGAAAGGAGTGGAGATAGAAGGTTCGATGAGAAGTCCACAGGTGTGACAGGTGTGCTTCAATAATCAGATAGAGAGCAGTGGTTATATAAATAGGATCAATAAAGTGAAAGGAGTGGAGATAGAAGGTTCGATGAGAAGTCCACAGGTGTGACAGGTGTGACAGGTGTGACAGGTGTCTTCACTCATTAGTCCGTCTTACATGCTGTATATGGAGTTCTTTCTGTGGCACGTGTCGTACTAATGTTTACAACGTTGTGTTGGACAGCAGCGATCTGAACATCCTGTCACACCGCGGTCACACCCATCTGATTCGTCGTGGCGTTTGCAGTCCCCTCGACCTGTGATGTGATGTGTCACCTGGGCAGGTCAGACATCCCTCAGCATCACAACATCGCAACATCATAACACAAATCCTCCATCCTGCGGCCTCCATGTGTGCGCTCAGACCTGCCCAGGTGACGCTTCACTGCCACCGCCGCCACCTTCACGTTCTGCCAAAAAACACACACACACTCTTCTTCATGTGTGTATTTATGTATGCGTGTTGATGAGTCACTGTGTGTGTGTCTCGTCTCCATATTTATTTGATACTGGTCCATATTTACCCGATTCTGTGTGTGTCAATCTTTTTATGTCTCAACGTGTGTGTGTGTGTGTGTGTGTGTGTGTGTGTGTGTGTGTATGAATGTGTGAGTCAGTTGTGTGGGTGTGTATGTTTTTATGTCTATCTCAGTGTGTGTGTGTGTGTGTGTGTGTGTGTGTGTGTGAAGTGTGAATTGAACAGAGCTGTGACCAGATGGGCTCTGTAGATCAGGTTACCTGTTTATAGACCAGCATCTGTCCACCCTGTCAATCAAACAGAGAGACAGGGAGGGGAGGGGGA
>NW_019525287.1:8641-11669 GCF_002814215.2 Seriola lalandi dorsalis
GGGATGGGGGGGTTCATTCATTTTCAATCTGTTTACCTCAATCAACTCTGATCGGCATCATTCGCTTTGGCTCAACAAACTTTTCCAGGTGAAGAAATGTCAAACAGAATTGAAGATAACGTCACGTATGAAGTGAAACATTTTCACACGTGAAATTGTATCTTAAAAAAACACACATGAATTGAAGCCTTAACGTGACGTTTAAACTTCACGTGTTGAAGACGACATGATTTCACCTTCCCATGTGAGAAAGATCCCGCCCCAGGTCAGGTGATGTCATGTGTTCCCCCGGTTCCTCCAGGTCCAGACTCCAGCTCCACATCCTGGTTTCTAAACATCAGTAATGTGCTGAGGCGAAGGAAAGTCGTCCAGCTCCTGAAGCCCCCCCCCCTCGCTACTGTCTCCCCAGCACCTCTGTTGACT
The DNA here is from genome assembly GCF_002814215.2 of Seriola lalandi dorsalis. Taxonomy (NCBI): domain Eukaryota; kingdom Metazoa; phylum Chordata; class Actinopteri; order Carangiformes; family Carangidae; genus Seriola; species Seriola lalandi. The sequence continues at coordinate 9,065 of NW_019525287.1, forward strand.
TGTGAAAACACTTTGGTTAATGACGGCTCCCTCCTGATTCTAACGGTTGTTGTGGCTGCTGAAGGTTTAAGCTGCTGAGGAGACGAAGCATGAAGAAAACATGTTGTGTGTTGTGTGTGACACAGGAAGTGGACTTCAGGTAACCCTGTGCCTGATACGACCCTTAGCGTCTCCTCAAATGACCCCGCTACGGCAGCAGGGGTAGCGGACCTAGGTTGTCATGGTGACAATAGCAAAGTCACGGAGTGTACCAACAGTGATGTACCGGATCACCGTCACCATGGTTACAATAATAAACACATGGAGTGTACCAACAGTGACCTACAAGAGATTTGTTGCCATGGTTACAATAACAAACACGCGGAGTGTACCGACAGTGACGTACCACACCATCATCGCCATGGTTACAATGATAAGCGGTCACGGCTTTGTTAGGTTCAGGAAAAGATCGTGGTTTGGGTTGGACTTAGTAGGCTACTTCCTTAAGATTATTAGATCTTTGTTGTCATGGTTACAATAATAACAACGTGGTGAAGGTTGTCAACCGGGATAATGGGAATCGAACACCGGCCTCCTTTGTGAAATTCATGTGTTTTGTTGACCCATTCGTCCGACTCAACCTCCCGTCATCGTCAAATGCGACCACTAATGTTGCCTAGCAACAAAACCTAACTATGGGTCATAATGACCCGCTGACAGACGACCTGATGGATTCCAGAACCTCCCGCTTCCTAAATGTAGCTTACATGCGCTGATGCTAACCTCCATAGCTTTCAGTGTTCTGAAATGTGTTGTTAACACAGCGTTATGGTCTCGCCACCATATTATACTTCACTCTGATGTCAGATGTTAGCGCGCTAACGTTAGCTAACAGTTCAGTTTGAATGTCTAACAGCTGATCTCTATGTTTGGACGTATCACATGTAAAACTCCACTTAGCTAACATTTAGGTTTGATGTATGAGCAGCTGCTGGCTCCACATCCAGCGGAGCTTGTTAGCACTAGCGCTAGCTCAGCGACTAGCGCATCCGTCACGTGGCCTTACCTGGATGAGATCTGAGCTCCTCCACATGTGGTCTGGACGATGTGGTCGGACTTGAAATCCCTGTTGCTTGCAGTTACACCATCATCATCATCATCATCATCATCATCATGACTGAGACGTGTCTGAATCTGCAGAGTCACTGTCTCTGAGAACGATAGAAAATGCAAAGAATACAGACGATGGTTGTTTTTATCCTTTTTCTTCCATGTGTTTCTATTTTTGTTTCTTCCCTTTTCTTCTCTTCCTCTTCTTTTTCTCTTCCAACGTATCCACCTCTTCTTCCTCTTCATTTTCTTTCTTTATCCTCTCCTCCGCTCTTCCATCACCTCATCTCTCCTTCCCTTCCTCTTTCTCCCTCCTCCTCCTTCCTCCTCTTCCCTTCCTCTTTTCCTCAAGTACTTCAGCATCTTCCTCTTTTCTCTTCCTCTCCTCACCTTCCTTCTTCCACCTTCCCCTCCTCTTCCTCTTTGCAGTCTTCCTCTCCTTCATCTTATCCCATGCTCACCGTCATTACTGCGCTCCTCCTCGTTTTCTCTCCTCCTCCTTTCTCTTTCTCTTTCACTCCTCCTCCTCCCTCACTTCATCTTTCACGACGTTCACTTAAAGTTATCTTCCTCTTCTTGTTCTTCTTCTCCTTTTTCTTCTCCTCTTCTTCCCTTCTCCTCCTTTGCTCTTCCTCTTCCTCTTTGATTAATTTATTCAGTACACTTCTTCCTACTTGTCCTCTGTTCCTCCTCTTCGTCCTTCTCCTTCCTGTTTTTCCTCCTTTAGCTTCAAGTCATCCTTCTCCTGTTCACTCTTCTCCTCCTCCTCTCTTCTCTTCCTCAGTCATCATCCTCCCACTCTTTATCCTTCCTCTCCAGCTCATCATCTTTTTCTTCTTTCTCCTTCGTTTCCTCATTGCCCTCCTCCTCCTCCTCCTCCTCCTCCTCCTCCTCCTCCTCCTCTCTGTGTTGTTCATTGTTTGCAGAAACTCTCTCCACATTCAGGACAAAACATCGTTTCTCACCAAACATGATTCTCCTCCTACAGAAATCAATGCAAATATTTTCATCTTCTCTCTTTCTCTTTACGTGTCTCTCTCGCTCTCCTGCTCGTCCCTTTCTTCTCATGTATATTTGTCTCCAACTAAAGGTGTATTCCCACCAAGAAATCAATGCAAATGCCGCCATCAATTCCCGCTCTCTGTTCTCTCGTTTTTTCCCTCCCCGTCGAGTAAATGTGTCTTTTTCGCTCTGAAATCAATACAAATATTTTCCTCTTTGCCTCCTCTCTCTCTCTCTCTCTCTCTCTCTCTCTCTCTCTCTTATCTTACCTCTCTTCCCTCTCTACCTCGCACGCCCTCCCTCCCTCGTCTTCTCTTTGTCTCTTTTCTCCAAACGTGTATTTTTCTCTGAGATCAATGCAAATATTTTTCCCATTTTCTGTCTTTTTATGTCTTTTTCTGTCTCCTGCTTCCCTCTCTTTCTCTCTCTCTCTCTCTCTCTCTCCCTGTCTTTGCCTCTCTCTCTCTCTCTCTCTCTCTCTCTCTCTCCCACTTATCTTACCTCTCTTCCCTCT
>NW_019525287.1:12263-14763 GCF_002814215.2 Seriola lalandi dorsalis
GGGGTCAACAATGAGCTGAACACATTTACAGATGGATGGATGGATGGATGGATGGATGGATGGATGGATGGATGGATGGATAGATAGATAGATAGATAGATAGATAGATAGATAGATAGATAGATAGATAGATAGATAGATAGATAGATAGATAGATAGAATAGAGGCGGAGCATGTTGTTTTTGCATTCGGTCTAGTATCAGCTGTTTTCAGCTCTTTGTCTGTTCTCCTCTCTGTTTTCACATAAACAGGATTTTAATCCGGCTGAATTCACAATGAACTCGTTCTCGTTGACACGTTTTTCTGTTTTCACTGTCAGGAAATGGAACAAGTTTGAAGCAGCGACTGAAACGTGGTCCGTTACAACGACGCGTTAACCAGCAGTCACTCCAAGCTGCTGCTAAAATCCTGATTTCATAACCACGTCGTTCACGTCAGACGCGGAGGTGCGTCTGTGGAGGGAAAGCCCGACCTCGTGCTCGCTGTTTGGCGACTCTCTTCTACAGGAAGTAGTGGAAGTTTGTCCAAGAAGTCGGTTGATTTGTCGCTTGGTGCGGAAAAGTTAATTAATCTAGAAACAAAGGAGCAGCAACGATCAATGAGGAAACGCCAACACTCGTCCGGCTGACCAATGGTGTAACTTCATCACTCAGTCAGTCAGTGAAATTTTGTCTGTTAAAACGGCACCAAATCTAGTTCATAATTTCAGGTGTTTCAGAATTCAACCTTTCCTTAAATGGAATTGCCACGACTTTGTTTTAAACATCATCAAGATTCAAACAGGTTTTTTTTCAGCAGGTTAAAAAGTGAAATCTTTAACATGCGTCACAGTGATACAAGTGAAAGCTCAGAAAAATCTAGTAAGTGAACCTTGAGTGAAGATTAGTTTGTCGACTTCTGTGTTTTTCTCTGTCGGACGTTTTGTTGTCGTGGTTTGTTGTTGTTTATTAGTGGTGTTGTTGTTGTTGATGTTGATGCGCTGCAGCTGTTTGTTGTCAAGTTGACAGAATCACTGTTATTGTTGATACTGATTGTTTTTTGTTTTTTTGTTTCTTTGTTGTTACGTTGTTGTTTTTGTGTGTGTTTTGTTCTCGCTTTAGATTCCTGATGTTTTTAATTGATGAAACAGAAACATATTAATATAAAAGATAAACGACGTCTGAAAAAAAGCTCAAAACACAGACTGAAGGAAAAAAAACACAAATGCTGCAAATAAATAAAACAGTCAGACACATTCTCACATCACAGAGAGTCTGACATTATTTTGAAAGTTTTCTGTCTGATACTTTTACCTCAGAGTCTTTGCTGAAAGCACATATCTAATATTAATGTGATGAATGTTGTTGCTGCTAAAACCAGAAGCATAAAACTCAGAAATATTTATTCTGCTCATCAGAATTATGAATCTCACTCACATGTGCACGAGCCTCGTTTCCACTCCCACAATCAGCCATAAATGAATGACGGCTCGCCCTTAATCAATCAGTTTGTCTCCGCCACAAGTGATCAGACACAGAGAAGAAAGACGAGGAAGAAGAACAATTTCACTGATTGTGAAACTCAGTTTACTTTAGTACAATCACTCTAATGTAAAGTCCTGTTTCACTCTGAACTTTATTTATTAAAATACTGTGAAACACTTTCAGAATTACTCACAATAAATAATAAGGATATTAAACACAATGAATTGTAAAATTGTAAAACTTATAATGATGATAATGAATGAAGCTCCGTGAAGCTGGTTATTTTATTTCATGTTAAATGACGTGTCTCGGCTTGTTTTGTGTTTTCACTGTCACTTGGATCAGTTTGTTAAACCGTGTGTTCACATGGTCGAATGAATGTGTGAGGTGACACACTCTGTGTTTATAAAGACCAGTTTATGAGCGGGAAATGGCGTGCGTGTGGTTTTTGTGGTCATTTATGCATCTGGCCCCTGGACTGATGTGCTGAACTGAACCACTTTGAAGAAGTATTAGGAATAGTGTGCACATGAGGAAACCTGTGTGTTTGTTGTGGAGAGCGCACAGAGATCACCATCGATAACTCCGACCTCAGCGCTCCAGTGAAATACGAATAAAAGACAAGTGAGTGAACACAGCATATTATAAGACCTATTAAAGACATAGACTGTTCATCGCTGAGCAAAGCAGCATTGAGTCTTCCTCCTATAATCTGAGCTCAACGCAAATTAACACAACAGCAACACAAACTGCAGCTTCACAAGTATTTCAATCAGCACCTCTTCTTCCTCCTCTTCCTCCTCCTCCTTCCAGTCTGGTCATCTTTCTCCTTAGAAATTAGATTTTTGTTCCCTCACCCCACCCCACCACCACCCCTGCACCCCCCACCCCACCACCACCAACACCTCTCCCCCGCCGGGATAAGCTTTTAGCCGCATCCTAGCCGCGCTGGCTAACCGCCTCGCAGCAGCTCTCACCAGCTCCTCGCTGTTCCAGCCAAATGCCGCCACACAACACCATATAATTAAGAGCTCTGA
>NW_019525287.1:18688-27551 GCF_002814215.2 Seriola lalandi dorsalis
CCCCCCCCCCCCGACACACACACACACACACACACACACTCCTCTGGTTTCAGTCTTCGCGGCAGATGTTGAACCTGCTGCAGGGATTCACTCCCACTCAGACACCAGTGATAAGATCAGGGGCTGCGTCCGAAATCACCTCCGTCTTCATTCTTTCACTTCTCCCTAAATAGTAGACACTCAATAGTTCACTCAGTAGTGAGAAGTAAATGGAGATTTATGGACACTTACTAGCAGAAAGTAGTGTACATGCCATGTCCATGATGTTTCTCATTCCACTGTGGAATTTGCAAAGGCACTAGAAGACACAGTAAAATATACGTATAGCAAACACATGTATAGTTGCAGTTGCTACTCCTCAATCATTCGCTCATATGCAGTTCACAGTAGAGAAGACTCAAACTGCAGAGCTTACGTCTGGGCACCTTCAGGTTCTGAGTATATGTGGGATTTCTCACTTTCGTTAGTGGCTTGAAAACAGTCACACTTCTTTGCTTTTAAAACTTTAAGTAACCTTCTTGTAAAATTGAACTTGCTAAACATCACGCAGCAGCCACCAGATGTCACTGTAACTTAAATTTAAACTTAAATCTTAAACTTTGGTTGGAAATTAAAAATCTAATTGGTCATAATCCAACGTTGGCTAATTTACCTTGATACGTTTCGCAGACCTTTAGCAAAGTTTGTTACTTAACAACACAACTTTAAACCAACCACAATAATTAACGCCAGAATTCTACTGAATGTCAAACTGACGTTGGTATTAGACGTTGTCCTGACTTTGAATTTTGGACACAATTTTGATTCTAGTGAAATACAAATACAGAAAGCTAATGTTTACATTAACTAAGGTTTTATGTTAGCATTTAGTCGGATCCACCGCTAAGTAAACTTTTACCCACAAAATAATGTAGTTAGCTAATATGCTAACTAGCTAGCTTTTATTCCTTTCATTCCTTACACTTTGACTCTTTGGTTTTTGTAAAGATAGATAGATAGATAGATAGATAGATAGATAGATAGATAGATAGATAGTTAGATAGATAGATAGATAGATAGATAGATAGATAGATAGATAGATAGATAGATAGATAGATAGATAGATAGATAGATAGTTAGATAGTTAGATAGATAGATAGATAGATAGATAGATAGATAGCGTATCTGTATGTGAAGGGTCCGATCTGCTCGTGCCGTGTGCAGTGACTGAAGTCGAACTCATACGGCAGCTCTGGAGGTTCATACTTCTATGTACATGTGTTTGTGTCTTTGTGTGTGAATATCTCTATTAGTTCACCACAACCCAACCTCATTTTAGCACCACCCCCCCCTTTTTCTCTCTCTTTGAAGTGGAGGTGGAAAGCTGAGCCCAGCATTAGCCGTCTCGCTCGCCCCGGGGCCCGACACTAATATGTGAATGCTGCTGAAATGAACAATACAGCCTTTACATTCATTACACAGAGCCATCAGTCACTGTTTAAACTGTGTGCGTGTGTGTAGAGGGGGGTGACATAGAGATCACACACACATGCATTCACACACAACATGATACCTGTGGATACATACACACATTTGTGTTCATTGTTCCTGACATTCAGATATAATACAGGTAGACAAACAGACACAGGTAACTTCCTATTAAAGCATCTAAATCATCCACGTGTCCCTGTTGCACTGGTCCTGCAGCTTCATGCTAATAGCTTAGCATGTTCTACGCTGAGTGGTAGCTGGCTTTGTGCTAACTTCCTTCTCATATGCTGTGCTGTCCATGCTAATGGTTTACTATATGTTGAGCGATAGCAAAGTCCATGCTAACACATCACTGTTTTTAGTGATAGCAGGGATAGTTGATAAAATCTCCTCACATTTCATGGGACAAATATTTCAGGGACTAAAAAGTCCATCATTAACATTAGCCATAGGTTTGTGTTGAATGATAGCTGGGTCTATGCTAATGGTTGAACATATTTTATGCCGAGTCGTAGCTTATTCCAATCTAATCCTATGATAACTCTTTCTATGGCAGGTTTCATGCTAATGACTATGTGCAGGGTTGGTAGCCTCCATGCTAACAGTTAAGCATACATTTTTTGCATAGTTTTGAGTAATGGTTCCGTGCTTTGCGCTAATTTTTGTAGTTGACTGTATGTGGAAAAATAAACAAAACAACTATCAACAACATCTCAACGGCTCATCCTGGTCGTTTTGAGTCTCTGTCGTCATTTTTGAGTCATTTTGTTGTCGTGTGCGTCGTCATGGTTGTTCTTGTTTGACTTTCTAAACAGAAACAGTCAACTTATGCAATGTTTCTGCCACTGATAAACCAGGGGGACAAGCAGAAGTTGTTTCTAACCATCATCTGCCATGTTGAGTGAGAACTAGCTAAACGCTAACACCTCCATCTTTTAGTTTTCCGTTGATAGCTTCTATGCATCTTTGTCTCTCAACCTTAATATCAGGTCCACCTGTTGCTTTGATTGTGGTCATGTAAGTCCCAGGCAACAGTTGAGTGACGACAACTTCTGTCCTAGAAAACTGAAACTGCTAAAAAACTCTACTATAGAAATTCACCTGCAAAAAATTCTGTTACACACACATCTGAAGCTGACACTCGTGCACACCTGCAAGCCCATGCTCATCATTGCAAATTCCATCTCTTGAAAACACACACACACACACACACACACACACACACACACACCTGCTGGAGTGGATCAGGTTCAGGTCTTCCAAAAGTCGACATGTCGGCTCATTTATTCTCCTCCCTCAAATTTACCCTCCATCTCCTTTGTTGTCTAACTTTCCTCCCCTGTGAGGAGACTTCAGCCCACACAAACATGACAGCCGACACACACACACACACAGGTACAAAAAACACACACTCTTTCTATTTCTTTCCAGCCAGTGTAAGATGTCACCCGAGTCGCTGTAATTACGCCCAGGGTGCTAATAGCGTTTCTCTCACCTCTCTGGGAGCCAGCCAGCATTCACAGAAAGGTGTGTGTGTGTGTGTGTGTGTCTGTGTGTGTGTCTGTGTGTGTGTCTGTGTGTGTGTGTGTGGGGTGAGGCAGGTAGATAATGGGTTCGGTGTTGTCTTGTTCGGCTTTGAGCTTCTTCTTTTGTTGCTCACCAGCCGGTTGAACTTTTTCTTTTTTACTAAAAGACCTTGGAGGGAAAGCAGATGTGTGTGTGTGTGCGCAGTTGAGGGTAGGTGTGGTGTGTGCATTTATAGAACACAGATATGTCTATATATATGTATATATATATATATATATATATATATATATATATATATATATATTAATATAACACATTACACATGCACGCGCACATTATTTATTTATTATTTATAATTTTTTTTTTTTTCCCACCCATCTTCTTGATCTTCAGCAGGCTGAGGAAGAAGTTTCATTCACCTGAGTAATTATGCTAAAGTGCTAAAAATGTACACAAAATGAAGATTTTGACACATTCAACACTTGGACTCCAATTTAACAAAGAAGAAGAAGCTCTGCATTGAAGAAAGTCAAAGTTATTCAATATTATTGAGTGTCCTTTATATGTGTTTGAAATGAGTAAATGTTAATAAAAGTTGTTAGTTGATTGAAAACTGTACTTAAGATATCCTCAATTATATAATACATTTCTGCATTCACTTAATCAACATTAAAGTGTAAAGGTGTGTGTCCATGTGTAGTGTGATTATAGATCAGCTCTAGCTTCTATATTAATACTGTGAAAGTATCAAAGCCTCAGTCCACAGAGAAATGCACACAGCCTGTATTCAGAAACTGAGCCTTAAAACCAGCCGTCAGGACTTCTGGAACTTTGTGATGTCACAACAAAGCAGTCACCAAGCCCCGCCCACCTGGACCCACCATCCAAACCTTGCAGGATTTGGTTTCTCTGAGTGTTTTTAACTGAAATCTGCTTTATTTCTATTGGATCACTCAGAAAACAGTCAGCCAATCAGAAGAGAGGCTCAGAGCCTCCTCTCTTCTGATTGAAAACACGGAAGAAGAAAAAACATGGAGCTTTAAAATGTGTTTGAAACTGGTGCACTAAAATACAGCTTAAGTTGTATATGAAATGTTCTAAAGTTTAAAAATGAACTTTTAAATTTTTATACTTAAGAACAATTATTCTAATATACTGGTATGTTAATATACTTTATACGGTATTAAACGGTGTTAGATCGTTAAACGACAGATTCTGGGTTTGAGTTGCAGAACCAGAACGTCACCCATCACAGCTCAGAAACCTTTCCCCTCTGCCCTTCTCATCTTCTTCGTCCGCTCCTCTCGGCTGGCGGCGAGACAAAAGGCCGCCTGTCCGCTGGAGGTTTGTTTGATTTGCTTGTTGAATTTGCGCCGTCGGTTTGAGTGGAAGAGTTGTTTTCATTGGCGGTGGAGGGGATCAGAGGAGGAGGAGGAGGAGGAGAGAAGAGGAGCTATCTATTTGGTTTTCTTTCAGGAGGAGCGTTTGTTTTGTTGATGGAGCGCAGCTCGCTGTCATCACTAGCAGAGAAACATCCCATCAGCTCGGGTCAAACAGCGTCTTCAGATTGTCATCGGTCAGAGGAGGCGAAGCAGGAGGAAGACCAGGGCCCAGTTCCTCAGACACAGATCACTGACTGATCTCCTTACTGAGGATCTGAAACCTGTTCAAAGCTGCTTTCTGACTCGTCTCTAGTCCTTCAGCGCAAACAGGAAGAGTTTTTATACGACTCATGAACTCAGTTTTTTTAAACAGATGATGTTCTGTAAAACGTTCTGGATCTAAATAACTGACACGGGTTTCTGTCTTCGGATCAACAGAAGGAGAAAAGGTTTCTGCGACGTTGTGGAGGGAACTTTTCATTTAAACACTTAAACTTTGTCTCTTGTGAAACGTTTCTGAGATGGGACGTTTTGGCTTGTGTGAATTTTGTTGAGTGCTGACAGGGATTTTATTCCAAAATAAGATCACTTAATTATTTCATCTAAGATTACAAAGTCTGTCGTCTGTCTACATTCAGAGAACTAAAGCATTTGGAGGAGAATTAATCGGATCCTTTTAGCCTGACGACGACATGTTATCCTGGATTAGTTAAACCACACGTGGAAACTGGACGTAGATCAAGTTATCTGACTTTATATATTTTTATAATAATAAACATTTAAACCATAACTGCTAATGAACTGGTAGTGTTACTTGTTTACATACGAGACAACATGTTACAAACAGACAAACAAACAATAAGAAAGTGACGATGTATGTACAGAACATTAATGTTATATAATATAATTAATAATATAATATAATAATGTAAAGAAGTAAATTTCCATGACCAAGTTCCTGATCATGTTCCAGAGGTCAAAGGTCAGCTCTGTCTGTATCTTCAGACATGTTGGATGCATGTCTGCATATCTATTAGAAAATCTTGGTATTGTTTGTAAAATAATAATTCAGTGATCCAGGTTGTGATTAGAAAGTTTTATAATGACAAATTACAACAAACGCTGCAACACACTCTTCAGCCGGAGACGGCGCACAGAGGCGCCAGGCGGATGGATACACTGTTGTGTGTGACTCCGCCCCCAGAAAAACAATAAACTGTCATTTTTACATTCAGACGTCATCAAGTAAAAACTGTTGAAGTCATAAAGTTCAACAGTGTGAAGACGTGTTCACATCCTGCTGAGTGTCATCCTGATAATGTTTCAGAGGAGGAAGAGACCAACAGTCCCCATGAAACACACACACACACACACACACACACACACACACACACACACACACATGCACAAACAAAGCTCTCATTCATAAAGAGAAAACTTCTTCCTCTTCTTTGACTCGTTGGGAAAGCAGCTCACCTGGAACAAGGAACTGTCACACACACATCAACACACACACACACACACACACACACACACACACACACACACACACACTAAGTGTAGCAGAGTCTTTATCAGTTTCAGACAGGTATGTCCTGACAGAGAGACGACACACATAGTTGGCAGACAGACAGACCACAGCACTACAGCTGTGTGTTAGTAGAATATTAAAATACACATATGAACACACACACGCACACGCACACACACACACACACACACACACACACACACACGCACGAACACACACACACTTACCTGCACTACCTTAAAGAACGCCTCCATGGCCTCGTCAGTGCTGCTTCATGTGTTTTCTTGTCTGTGTCTGATCAGTAACAGCGATCACTTCAGGAGGTGACGTCATGACGGATGTTTTACATGGTCCTCACTTCCTGTTTCCTTCCAGCAGCCGGTTTGTTTCTTTTAACCAAACCGTTTCCTTTTATTTCACTAAACCACACAATCGTCCAACAAAATTCATATTGTGTGTAAAAACAGCTTCGGTTTTTAGCCACTTCCTGTCTACTTTCATTTGAAAGTTTGGTCTTCTGCTACTCCAATATAATATAATATAATATAATATAATTGTTTTGGAATAAACAACATTGTTTATGACACACACTGATATCAGGAGATCCAGACCTGGCGAACACCAACGTTAACCACGATAAAAGGCGGGCGAGCTATGTGTACTCTATTTGGGGTTTATTTGCTATTGCTGAAGCTATAGCTAATGTTAGCATTAACAGCTGTTTACTCACCAACAGTAAACCCTCTTTGCCTCTATTTCTATTACTTATTTTCTTCTACTTTCTTCCACTGATGTTAGCGTGCTAACTAGCTAGCCCCGGCACGGTCGGACTGTGTGGTCCCGATACCGAGTCAGTGCAGCGCCCAGTCTGTCCTGAAGAAGCAGCTGCTCAGAGGACGAGGAGCTTCAGGTGTGATCTGTGTTTCATCCATTCAGAAAACTGAAGGTGAGAGTTTAGTTTCAGGAACCTAAAATGACTGTTTTCCTGTTTTCATCTCAAAGTGTTGTCGCTTTCTCTCGTTCTTTCCATCTTCTCTCCTTCATTTCTCTCTCTTCCTCCATCTCTCTCTCGTTCCCCTCCTCCTGTGACAGTCGTCTCTTGACCTTTGGCGTCTCACAGTTAGGGTGTGTTTGTTTCGTTGGCCAGCGCTGCCGTGTTTGTTTCACAACAGTGTCGTCTCTTTCTTTTTTTTTTCAGTCTGACGCCTCCGACGCTTCGACACGCGGTCATGAAATCTGAGAAATTAATCAGAGCTATTGTTCTTCGACTCGGGAATGTACCGCAGTGTGTGTGTGTGTGTGTGTGTGTGTGTGTGTGTGTGTGTGTGTGTGTGTGTGTGTGTGTGTGTGTGTGTGTGAGTATCAGTTTTCTCTCTGTTTGCTTTTGTTTATACTGTGTTTTTCCGATCTCTCAGAACAACAAAACAAGCTTTCTTTGTGTGTGTGTGTGTTTGTGTGTGTGTGTGTGTGTGTGTGTGTATTTTCATACTTTGTTGCCCTAAGTACAGTACTTGTGTTTCTTCTAGTAAACAAAAGCAAAACAAGCGCTCCCCTCAGGACTCAGACTGTTTGCTGTTATTTTTTTTCTGGTGATTTTTATCCTGAAAGCACACTAAGCCCCCCCCCCACTTTGATTTTTAATGGATAAAACTTTATTGATCTCTGATTGGGAAGGGGCCAGAGTCAATCCCAGCATGCATTAGGGAAAGTGAAACACCTTCAGCTGTAATATCAACATTAAACATTTATTCAGACTTATATATTGATATAATAAAAGACTTATTTCCATCAACTAGTGACTCGAGCTAAACCGAATGAAATTGTATTTAGCTCCATTAGAAACCAGCAATCATGTTGGAGGCCATGATGTCATCACTTAATTAAATCCATTTCCTTGTCATATTTAAACTCCATAATATTTCAGATTAAAGCTCCAGATTTAAACTTCTCTTGTGTTTTATTTTGAAGTGTTGATCCATCAGAAGATATAAAAACCATCGCAGTGTAGTTTCACATCTCCTCTCTCAGGTTTCTCTCTGCAGCTCTAGTAACAACAGGTCGGTGAGCCAATCAGAAGAGGTCTTTAAGGTGGAATAAAACATTCTTAACTCCACAGTCCTCCTCCGTCATTAGGACCCAAGTTCTGCTCAAACAAGCCGACACTCTCCGTCAGCGGTTTCATCTTTTATTCAAATCACAAACAACATCTGCTTCTTCTTTTCTGTGAAGCATTGACAAAAATTCCAGTGAAGAAGAAGAAGAAGAAGAAGAGGCGGGACGCCGACCTCCTTGCTCTCCGGTTACACGAACGTCTCTGAAACTCAACCTCAGCCGTGTATTTACATATTTCACCTCACTAAGTACGTGTGTGTGTTGTTCTTTCTCTGGCCACAACAAAACAAGCGCTCCCTTCACTTCTTTGTCTATTGACATACTTCCTCCCTCCAAATTACCTGTGTGTGTCTGTGTGTGTGTGTGTGTGTGTGTGTGTGTGTGTGTGTGTGTGTGTGTGTGTGTTTCCCCTCTTCTCCCTCCACATCTCAACCCTGCCGGTCTCCGCCGTGCGTGTACCTGTCAGCCCCGGCCGGCTTGTTTACATACTTTGCGGCTCTAAGTACATGTGTATGTTTTCACAGTGTTTCCTTTCTTTGGGTACAACAAAACAAGCGCTCCTCTCTTGAACATGACAGCTCGCTCTAAAGCTAATGTCGCCCTCGGGGGCCGAAGAGAGGGAGGAGGATGAGGAAGAGATGATTCATAACGACCTGCCATCCTGTCAACACACACACACACACACACACACACACACACACACACACACACACACACACACACACACACACACACTCAGCCTGCAGGGACAATAGGTGCTGTTGCTTTTAAGGGTGAGTCCAACCTGGATCGTCTTACATTCCCTCTCTCTCTTCATGTCATTTGTAACCCCCCCACCCCA
>NW_019525287.1:27593-28257 GCF_002814215.2 Seriola lalandi dorsalis
CTCCACTTCACCTCCCTCCCCTCGACCTGCAGATCCTCCACCCCACCTCCCTCCAAGCTAAACACACTCATCACTGTCCTGAGTGTGTGTCTATAGGCATGTGTGTGTGTGTGTGTGTGTGTGTGTGTGTGTGTGTGTGTGTGTGTGTCTGTGCTAACTCCACACTAGATGATTTAATCCTCTAAACTTGTGGACTTTATCGTCCGTCACGGCAGCTGAAAATGAACGTGAAGTAAAAACGGGTCGAACGCCACATTAGCTGCGTCTCCGTTTTGCGCAACAGAAAAGCAATTTTAATTTTTTCATCAAAACACAGGTGTGACTGTTCGGTGTTTCCACTGAGTGATGATGTGTGAATGAAGCTGATGTCATTCCAGTTAAAGGTGGAATCATCTGAAAAACCGCCTCATGTGAATGTTGAGTTTTTGACTCGCTTTAAGGTCACAGTTTCAGATTGTGCTTTAAGCAGGTGAATGGAAACACACCTGATGTAAATGAACCAACGGTGTGATTCCAGCGTGTGTTCGTATCTGACATGATTCAACTAAAGTAAATCTCTGCTGTGTAACCAGCTCACGTCCTCAGGTGATACCTTTTTATTAATGACTGTGACTCTGACAAGCCTCTCTAACCTCTTCTCTCACTTCACCTTTCCCACCCCCCC
>NW_019525287.1:28431-31851 GCF_002814215.2 Seriola lalandi dorsalis
CTCTGTAAACAGCAGTTTGGTGGGAAAGTTTGGTCCATTCGTCTCTCTTCCTGTCAGGTAAGATGAGAGGAGGCGGCTGCATCGGCTGATCGATCGTCTTCTGCTGCAGACTGCTGTCACACTCCTTCTTCTTCTTCTTCTTCTTCTTCTTCTTCTTCTTCTTCTTCTTCTTCTTCTTCTTCTTCTTCTCACTGACTCACTGCTGTTACTGCATCAACCACCATCAAAATATACTGATCATATTTACATCGGCATTGAGGATGTTTATATAACATGCTATATGAAAATATAGAACATATGAAACTAAAGTCCATCAGAATCATCAATGATCAATGATCAATAATCTTCGACAGTGTAGACACCTGGTCACCTGAGCTCTGGATGATCACAGGTCATTGTGCTTGGAGAAGGTTTAAACAGTTTATTTGGTGTTCGTCTTGTGTCTCTTTGTGATCGTCTTGTGTCTCTTTGTGGTCGTCTTGTGTCTCTTTGTGATCGTCTTGTGTTTCTTTGTGTTCGTCTTGTGTCTCTTTGTGGTCGTCTTGTGTCTCTTTGTGGTCGTCTTGTGTCTCTTTGTGGTCGTCTTGTGTCTCTTTGTGATCGTCTTGTGTCTCTTTGTGATCGTCTTGTGTTTCTTTGTGGTCGTCTTGTGTCTCTTTGTGATCGTCTTGTGTCTCTTTGTGATCGTCTTGTGTCTCTTTGTGATCGTCTTGTGTCTCTTTGTGGTCGTCTTGTGTTTCTTTGTAGTCCTGTTGCATTTCTTTCTCTGTTCACCAACAGTTTGTGAAACACCTGTATTCTCAACCCTCTGAGATCCTGATTTGTCCAGTATCAGCTCCGTCTGCTGGTTGTGGACCTGTGGGTCTATCTTGGTCTGGTTTCTCCATAAACAGGCTCGGCTCGGCCCGGCTCGGCCCACCTCCTCGGTGTGAGCATTCAGGTGTCTGTGAGGTCATGTTGGTGTCAGATCAGCCAGGTGCTGAGGATTAGTGTCGCTAAAGTCTCTGTACCTTGAAGCGCAGCCGGAGCTTATCACCAAAACAGGAGACGAACAAAAACACACGATTAAAGCTGCAGTCAGGAGTCTGAGGGTAATATTAAACTCTGGAGGGTGTTTCTACCACAGTGAACGCAGACAGACAGACAGACAGACAGGCAGACAGACAGACAGACTCACAGGCAGGCAGGAAGGCAGGCAGGCAGGCAGGCAGGCAGGCAGACAGACAGGCAGGCAGACAGACAGACAGGCAGACAGGCAGACAGACAGACAGACAGACATGTAGACGGATGGACGGATGGAAGGACGGACGGACAGAATGGAGGTGGGAGACAGTCAACGACCTTTTTCTCATGTGAACCAGGTCTCCGTCCTCTGATTGTGTCTGAACTGAAACTAAAAACTCACATGTGCACATGGACACACAAAGTCTGGTGTAGGGAGCGCTTGTTTTTCAAAGTAAAAAAAAGGAAAGGAAACTAGTGTGGAGTGTGTGGGGTGGAGTTTGAGGGCGTCCGCGCGTCTGAGCGCAGAGTGAAGCTTTAACAGTCAGACAGAGTTTAACTTTATCAGCCCACAGTTTGGACACAGACAGACTGCTGTGGGCAAACACACAGAGCTGACACACATCCTAACACACACACACACACAAGCAATGAAAGACAGACACAAAACAGAGACCTAGACCAGTACAGATTAACACACACACACACACACACACACAAACACACACACACGCTAACGCTCAGGTGTTTCTGTTTAAAGTAAAAACTCTGTCAGCTGAAGATCCGTCTGTGTTCGACAGTGTGTCTCTGTTTTGTGCGCCTGTCTTTGGAGAATGTTTTATATTAGTGTGTTTATTCAGGAGGTGCAGTACATTGTATAGTGTATATATCTATAAGGAACGTACAGTATGTGTGTGTGTGTGTGTGTGTGTGTGTGTGTGTGTGTGTTTCTTTTTAATCAGTTCAGTTTTCTTCAGGACTTTCTGACATTTGAAGGGTTTTTACCTGCTACACACTCAGTGATATATATACAAAACACACTCAACCGTCTCCTCAGCTCTCTGATGCACAACAGATTTCACTGACTGACAATTTTTGATAAATTGTTGCTTCACATGCAGAAATGTGCTGAGTGATATAATGTATGTCACCTATATGGGGAAATATTAGTATCGCACATATACATCCTCTGGATATCTGAAGGTATAATTTTATAATGTATATGAAATGCCAATAGTAAAATTTGTATATGAACATAGATTAACAAGACTACGTCTAAGTTTATACTGTTACATATTGATCTCAGGTCACTGTTTCCCACTATGTTTAAGCTCCGCGTACTCATTTATGTCTTTACCCAATCACAACATTACACGGGGGCTGTCAGCCAATCACCCGTAAGGTGTCAAACTTTAAAATGGTTCTCTCTCTCTGCTGTCATTCAGCTGTCATTTCAGCACCGTGAAGTATCTGTGACCAACCTCCACCCCTTCTCCACCTCAACTATGCATGAAAGACCATCTCCAATCAAACCATCCAATCAGAAGTTTCCCTCATGAAGATGTCCCATTACTCATCACAAACAGTGTCTAGACTCTAGGGGAAGCCTCCTCCAATTGGAGGGACTTAAATCTATGGATTGTTTCCATGGTGATCCACTTCCTACCAGGGTCTAAGCACCAAAGCCTATTCAGTCTGTTCACAATAAATTTCCCTTTACTCAACGTCTCATACTCTCTTGTCTTTCTGGCATAAAAAGAGATAAAAACGTCATATTATAAAAAAGCACAAATCATCATATAGAGGGAATAGTATAAAAAGGCATAGAAAGTCAAAAAAATATAATGGTATAGTAAGGCATAAAACGTAATAGTATACTAAGGCACAGAAATTCATGAAAACGTCAAAGTATAGAAAAACATAAAATGTCATAGTATAATGTGACACAAAAAGTCATAGTATTGTAAAGCATAAAACTTCATAGTATAGTATGACATAAAATCATCAAAAAATGTAAGGCTTAAAAAGTCGTAAAACTGTCATAATATACTAAGGCATAAAAAAGTCATAGTGTAGTAAGTCATAAAACATTGTAGTATAGCCGGGCCAGGACTTGAACCTGATACCTTAGGGTTGTAAACCAGCAATCATAACCATTGTACCAAAAAACGTCATAGTATAGTATGGCAAAAAAAAAAGTCATAATATAGTATGGCAAAAAAAACCCAAAAAACTCATAGTATAGTATGACAAAAAAAAAAGTCATAGTATAGTATGACAAAAAAAAAAAAAAAACAATGTCATAGTATAGTATGGCAAAAAAAAACGTCATAGTATAGTATGACAAAAAAAAAAAAAAAATAACGTCATAGTATAGTATGGCAAAAAAAACCCAAAAAACTCATAGTATAGTATGAC
>NW_019525287.1:32036-33392 GCF_002814215.2 Seriola lalandi dorsalis
GCATAAAACTTCATAGTATAGTATGACATAAAATCATCAAAAAATGTAAGGCTTAAAAAGTCGTAAAACTGTCATAATATACTAAGGCATAAAAAAGTCATAGTGTAGTAAGTCATAAAACATTGTAGTATAGCCGGGCCAGGACTTGAACCTGATACCTTAGGGTTGTAAACCAGCAATCATAACCATTGTACCAAAAAACGTCATAGTATAGTATGGCAAAAAAAAAAGTCATAATATATTATGACAAAAAAAAACGTCATAGTATAGTATTTCAAAAAAACCAAAAAAAACGTCATAGTATAGTATGGCAAAAAAAAAAGTCATAATATAGAATGACAAGAAAAAAAAGAAACAATGTCATAGTATAGTATGGCAAAACAACCAAAAAAAACGTCATGGTATAGTATGGCAAAAAAAAAAAAGAAATAGTATACTATTGCAAAAAAAACAATGTCATACTATACAATGGCAAAAAAAACAAAAAAAAACGTCATAGTATAGTATGGCAAAAAAAAAAACGTCATAGTATAGTATGACAAAAAAAAAAAATACAATGTCATAGTATAGTATGGCAAAAAAAACAAAAAAAACGTCATAGTATAGTATGACAAAAAAAAACAAAAAAAAACGTCATGGTATAGTATGGCAAAAAAAAAAAAAAAATAAGTCATAGTACAGTATGGCAAAAAAAAACGTCATAGTATAGTATGGCAAAAAAAATAAATAAATAAATCATAGTATAGTATGGCAAAAAAACAAAAAAAACGTCATAGTATAGTATGGCAAAAAAACCCCAAAAAACGTCATAGTATAGTATGGCAAAAAAAAAAATAAATAACGTCATAGTATAGTATGGCAAAAAAAAAACCAAATAAGTCATAGTATAATATGGCAAAAAAAAACGTCAAAGTATAGTATGGCAAAAAAAACCCCAAAAAAGTCATAGTATAATATGGCAAAAAAAAACGTCAAAGTATAGTATGGCAAAAAAAACAAAAAAAACGTCATAGTATAGTATGGCAAAAAAAAGCAAAAAAAACGTCATAGTATAGTAAGGCAAAAAAAACCCCAAAAAAATGATCATAGTATAGTATGGCATAAAAAAAAACGTCATAGTATGGTATGACAAAAAAAAAAAAAAAATAACGTCATAGTATAGTATGGCAAAAAAAAACGTCAAAGTATAGTATGGCAAAAAAAAAACCAAATAAGTCATAGTATAATATGGCAAAAAAAAACGTCAAAGTATAGTATGGCAAAAAAAACCCCAAAAAAGTCATAGTATAATATCGTCACCTTCCTAAAATAATGGCCTAAGTCATGTTTTGACAAAAATGTTTTTTTTGCCTAAAT
>NW_019525287.1:33667-35050 GCF_002814215.2 Seriola lalandi dorsalis
AAAAACGTCATAGTATAGTATGACAAAAAAAAACAAAAAAAAAACGACATGGTATAGTATGGCATAGAAATGCCAAAAAACGTCATAGTATAATATGGCATAAATCGTCAAAAATACATCATAGTATAGAAAGGCATGAAAAAAAAAAAAAAAAACAATGTCATAGTATACAATGGCAAAAAACACAAAAAAAACGTCATAGTATAGTATGGAAAAAAAAAAAAAAACGTCATAGTACAATATGGCAAAAAAAAACGTCATAGTATAGTATGGCAAAAAAAACCAAAAAACGTCATAGTATAGTATGGCAAAAAAAAAAACGTCATAGTATAGTATGACAAAAAAAAACAAAAAAAAAACGTCATGGTATAGTATGGCAAAAAAAATAAGTAAATAAGTCATAGTACAGTATGGCAAAAAAAAACGTCATAGTATAGTATGGAAAAAAAAAAACAAGAATAACGTCATAGTATAGTATGGCAAAAAAAACCCAAAAAACGTCATAGTATAGTATGGCAAAAAAAACCCAAAAAACGTCATAGTATAGTATGGCAAAAAAAACAAAAAAAAAACAATGTCGTAGTATAGTATGGCAAAAAAAACAAAAAAAAAGTCATAGTATAGTATGACAAAAAAAAAAAAAGAAAATGTCATAGTATAGTATGGCAAAAAAAACCAAAAAAAGTCATAGTATAATATGGCAAAAGAAACCGTCAAAGTATAGTATGGCAAAAAAAAACGTCAAAGTATAGTATGGCAAAAAAGAGAACGTCATATTATAGTATGAAAAAAAAAAAAAAAAAACAATGTCATAGTATAGTATGGCAAAAAAAAAAAAAAAATCATAGTATAGTATGGCAAAAAAAACAAAAAAAAACGTCATAGTACAATATGGCAAAAAAAAACGTCATAGTATAGTATGGCAAAAAAAAACAAAAAACGTCATAGTATAGTATGGCAAAAAAAAAAGTCATAATATAGAATGACAAGAAAAAAAAGAAACAATGTCATAGTATAGTATGGCAAAAAAAACAAAAAAAAACGTCATAGTACAATATGGCAAAAAAAAACGTCATAGTATAGTATGGCAAAAAAAACCAAAAAACGTCATAGTATAGTATGGCAAAAAAAAAAAAAGAAATAGTATACTATTGCAAAAAAAACAATGTCATACTATACAATGGCAAAAAAAACAACATCATAGTATACTAAGGCATAAAAACGTCAAAAAACGTCATTGTATAGTAAGGCATAAAAAGTCATAAAAATGCCATAGTATAGTAAGGCAAAAAAAAACCCAAAAAAATGATCATAGTATAGTATGGCATAAAAAAAAACGTCATAGTATGGTATGACAAAAAAAAAAAAAAAAAAAAACAAAAA
>NW_019525287.1:35070-39634 GCF_002814215.2 Seriola lalandi dorsalis
AAAAAAAAAAAAAAAAAACGTCGTAGTACAGCATGGCAAAAAAAACCCAAAAAACGTCATAGTATAGTATGGCAAAAAAAAACAAAAAAAACGTCATAGTACAATATGGCAAAAAAAAACGTCATAGTATAGTATGACAAAAAAAAACAAGAATAACGTCATAGTATAGTATGGCAAAGAAAAAAAAAAAAAAAAAAAAAAAAAAAAAAAAAAAAAAAAAAAAAAAAAAAAAAAAAAAAAAAAAAAAAAAAAAAAAAAAGGCAAAAAAAAAAAAAAAAAAACGTCGTAGTACAGCATGGCAAAAAAACCCCAAAAAACGTCATAGTATAGTATGGCAAAAAAACCCCAAAAAAACGTCATAGTACAATATGGCAAAAAAAAACGTCATAGTATAGTAAGGCAAAAAAAAACCCAAAAAAATGATCATAGTATAGTATGGCATAAAAAAAAACGTCATAGTATGGTATGACAAAAAAAAAAAAAAACAATGTCATAGTATAGTATGGTAAAAAAACCAAAAAAAAGTCATAGTATAGTATGGCAAAAAAACCCCAAAAAAGTCATAGTATAATATGGCAAAAACAAACGTCATAGTATAGTATGGCAAAAAAAAACCAAGAAACGTCATAGTATAGTATGGCAAAAAAAATTTAAAAAACAATGTCGTAGTATAGTATGGCAAAAAAAAAACCAAAAAAGTCATAGTATAGTATGGCAAATAAAAAGAAATAAAAAAAATCATAGTATAGTATGGCCAAAAAAACAAAAAAAAAGTCATAGTATAGCAGGGCCAGGACTTGAACCTGAGACCTTGGGGTTGTAAACCTGCAATCATAACCATTTTACCACCATGCTTCCTTCACCCTATTTAAGGAAACATAATAATATCATAGTATAGTATGGCAAAGACATATCAACACAGTTCATAGTATAGTATGGCAATAAATGCCAAAATAGGACATAGTATAGTATGGCAAAAACATATCAACACAATTCATAGTATAGTATGGCAAAAAAACATCAACAAACCTCATAGTATAGTATTGCATAAAATTGTCTAAAAACGTCATGGTATAGTATGGCAAAAAAACAAAAAAAAACATCATAGTATAGTATGGAAAAAAAAACTGAAAAAAGGTCATAGTATAGTATGGCAAAAAAGACAAAAAAAAGTGATAGTATAGTAAGTAATAAAACTTCACAGTATAGCAGGTCCGGGACTTGAACCTGGCACTTGAGTGTTTTAAGCCAACAATCATAACCATTGTACCACCATGCCTCCGTCCCCCTGTTTTAGGAAACATAATTATGTCATGGTATATTATGGCATAAAACTAAAATAAAAAAACGTCATAGTATAGCATGGTAAAAAAAATTGTCTAAAAATGTCATAGTATAGTATGGCAAAAAAAGTCATTGAATAGTAAGTCATAAAACACCATAGTATAGCAGGGCCAGGACTTGAACCTGCAACCTTAGGGTTGTAAACCAGCAATCATAACCATTGTACCAACATGCCTCCTTCTCCCTGTATAACAAAACATAATAATGTCATGGTATAGTATGGCATAAAACTAAGATAAAAAAACTTCATAGTATAGTATGGTTAAAAGAAAATTGTATAAAAATGTCATAGTATAGTATGGCAAAAAAGTCATAGTATAGTAAGTCATAAAACATGATAGTGTAGGAGGTCAGGACTTGAACATGAGACCTTAGGGTTGTGAACCAGCAATCATAACCATTGTACCACCATGCCTCCTTCTCCCTGTTTAAGGAAACATAATAATGTATGTATGGCAAAAAAAAAACGTCATAGTATAGTATGGCAAAAAAAACAACAAAACGTCATAGTATAGTATGGCAAAAAAAGTCATAGTATAGTATGTAATAAAACATGATAGTTTAGAGACTTGAACCTGGGACTTGAGTGTTGTAAGCCAACACTCATAACCATTGTACCACCATGCCTCCTTCTTCCTGCTTAAGGAAACATAATAATATCATGGTATAGTATGGCATAAAACTAAAACAAAAAAACGTCATGGTATAGTATGGTTAAAAAAATTGTATAAAAATGTCATAGTATAGTATGGCAAAAAAAAAACGTCATAGTATAGTATGGTTAAAAAAACTGTATAAAAATGTCATAGTATAGTATGGCAAATAAAACAAAAAAACGTCATAGTGTAGTATGGCAAAAAAAATAAATAAAAGCGTCATAGTATAGTATGGCCAAAAAAAAATAAAAAAAAACTTTGTAGTAAATTATGGCAGAAAAAAACAAAAAAAAAGTCATAGTATAGTATGGCAAAAAAACCAAAAAAAGTCATAGTATAGTATGGCAAAAAACCCCCAAAAACGTCATAGTATAGTATGGCTAAAAAAAATTAATAGAATAGTAAGTAATAAAACATCATAGTATAGCAGGTCCGGGACTTGAACCTGGCACTTGAGTGTTGTAAGCCAACAATCATAACCATTGTACCACCATGCCTCCTTCCCCCTGTTTTAGGAAACATAATAATGTCATGGTATAGTATGGCATAAAACTAAAATAAAAAAACGTCATAGTATAGCATGGTAAAAGAAATTGTCTAAAAATGTCATAGTATAGTATGGCAAAAAAAGTCATAAAATAGTAAGTCATAAAACACCATACTATAGCAGGGCCAGGACTTGAACCTGAGACCTTAGGGTTGTAAACCAGCAATCATAACCATTGTACCACCATGCCTCCTTCTCCCTGTTTAACAAAACATAATAATGTCATGGTATAGTATGGCATAAAACTATGATAAAAAAACTTCACAGTATAGTATGGTTAAAAAAAATTGTATAAAAATATCATTGTATAGTATGGCAAAAAAGTCATAGTGTAGTAAGTCATAAAACATGATAGTGTAGGAGGTCAGGACTTGAACATGAGACCTTAGGGTTGTAAACCAACAATCATAAACATTGTACCAACATGCCTCCTTCTCCCTGTTTAAGGAAACATAATAATGTCATGGTATACTATGGCATAAAACTAAAACAAAAAAACGTCATAGTATAGTATGGTTAAAAAAATTGTATAAAAATGTCATAGTATAGTATGGCAACAAAAAAACGTCATAGTATAGTATGGCAAAAAAAACAGAAAAAACGTCATAGTATAGTATGGCAAAAAAACAAGAAAAAGAAACGTCATAGTATAGTATGGCAAAAAAAAAAAAAAAAACGTCATAGTAAAGTATGGCAAAATAAAATAAAAAACGTCAAAGTATAGTATGACAAAAAAAACAAAAAAAAAACATCATAGTACAGTATTGCAAAAAAAACAAGAAAAAAGGTCATGGTATAGTATGGCAAAAAAAAACAAAAAAAACGTCATAGTATAGTATGGCAAAAAAAACAAAAAAAAATCATAGTATAGTAAGTAATAAAACATCATAGTATAGCAGGTCCGGGACTTGAACCTGGCACTTGAGTGTTGTAAGCCAACAATCATAACCATTGTACCACCATGCCTCCTTCCCCCTGTTTTAGGAAACATAATAATGTCATGGTATATTATGGCATAAAACTAAAATAAAAAAACGTCATAGTATAGCATGGTAAAAAAAGTCATAAAATAGTAAGTCATAAAACACCATAGTATAGCAGGGCCAGGACTTGAACCTGAGACCTTAGGGTTGTAAACCAGCAATCATAACCATTGTACCACCATGCCTCCTTCTCCCTGTTTAAGGAAACATAATAATGTATGTATGGCAAAAAAAAAAACGTCATAGTATAGTATGGCAAAAATAAAAACTTCATAGTATTGTATGGCAAAAAACCCAAAAAAACGTCATAGTATAATATGGAAAAAAAAAAAACGTCATAGTATAGTATGGAAAAAAAAAAAAAAAAGCGTCATAGTATAGTATGAAAAAACAAAAAAACGTCGTAGTATAGTATAGCAAAAAAAACAAAAAAACTTCATAGTATAGTATGGCAAAAAAAAAAAAAAAGGTCATAGTATAATATGGAAAAAAAAAAACGTCATAGTATAGTATGGAAAACAAAAAAACGTCATAGTATAGTATGGCAAAAAGCAACGTCATAGTATAGTATGGCAAAAAAACAAACAAAAAAAGTAATAGTAAAGTATGGCAAAAAAAACAAAAAAAAGACATCATGGTAAAGTATGGCAAAAAACAACGTCATAGTATAGTATGGCAAAAAAACAAAAAAAAAACATCATAGTACAGTATTGCAAAAAAAACAAAAAAAAAATGTCATAGTATAGGATGGCAAAAAAAATGTCATAGTATAGTATGGAAAAAAAACAAAAAAAACGTCATAGTATAGTATGGAAAAAAAAAAAAAAACGTCATAGTAAAGTATGGCAAAAAAAAAAAAAAAAACGTCACAGTATAGTATGGCAAAAACCCCCCAAAAAAACATCATAGTACAGTATTGCAAAAAAAACAAAAAAAAATGTCATAGTATAGGATGGCAAAAAAAATGTCATAGTATAGTATGGCAAAAAAAACAGAAAAAACGTCATAGTATAGTATGGCCAAAAAAAAACGTC
>NW_019525287.1:40700-50700 GCF_002814215.2 Seriola lalandi dorsalis
AAAAAAAAAAAAAAAAACAGCATAGTATAGTATGGCAAAAAAAAATAAATAAAACGTCATAGTATAGTATGGCAAAAAAACGTCATAGTATAGTATGGTAAAAAAAATGTCATAGAATAGTATGGCAAAAAAAACAGAAAAAACATCATAGTATAGTATGGCAAAAAAAACAAAAAAAATGTCATAGTATAGTATGGCAAAAAAAACAAAAAAAAATGTCATAGTATAGTATGGCAAAAAAACAAAAAAAAAACATCATAGTATAGTATGGCAAAAAAAACATCATAGTATAGTATGGCAAAAAAAACATCAAAAACAATCATAAACATTGAAAAAACGTGATATTATAGTATGGCAAAAAAAAACAAAAAAACGTCATAGTATAGTATGGCATTAAATGCCAAAAAAGGTCATAGTATGGTAAAAAAATTTTTAGAAATGTCATAGTTTAGTATGGCAAAAAAAGTCATAGTATAGTAAGTCATAAAACATCACAGTACAGTAGGGCCAGGACTTGAACCTGGGACTTGAGTGTCATAAGTCAACAATCATAACCATTGTACCACCATGCCTGCTTCTGCCCTTTTAAGGAAACATAATAATGTCATGGTATAGTATGGCATAAAACTAAAATAAAAACGTCATAATATAGTATGGCAATAAATGCCAAAATAGGACATAGTATGGTAAAAATTTTTTTAGAAATGTCATAGTTTAGTATGGCAAAAAAAGTCATAGTATAGTAAGTCATAAAACATCATATTATAAGAGGTCAGGACTTGAACCTGGGACCTTAGGACTGTAAAACAGCAATCATAACCATTGTACCACCATGCCTGCTTCTCCTTGTTTAAGGAAACATAATAATGTCATGGTATAATATGGCAAAGAAAATTAAAAAAACTACGTAGTATAATATGGCATAAAATGCCAAAAAAGGTTCTAGTATAATATGGTAAAAAAAATTAAAAATAAAACATCATAGTATAGTAAGACATAAAAATGTCATAGTATAGTATAGCTTAAAAATGTCATAGTATGCTAAGGCATAAAACGCCATAGTATAAAAATTCGTAAAAACAACATAGTATAGTATAACACAAAAGGCCAAAAAATGTCAAATCTTGAAATTTTTATGACATATTATACTATGACATATATATGTCTTCCTGAGCAAGAACCAGCAAGCCTGGTGGTACAATGGTTAGCGCTGTTACTTTACAACTCGAAGTTGCCTGGTTCTAATTCTCTTCCTTTAAGTGTGGTGTTTACGTTTTCTCCATGTGCGTGGGTTCTCTCCGAGTCCTCTGGCTTCCTCCCACAATCCAAAAACATGTACATTAGGTTAACTGGCTATTCTTAACTACCCATATGAAATTTTTTTGTGACTTACTATAGTATGACTTCTTATGCCTTACTATACTATGATGTTTCTACGACTTTTTATGCCTTTCTATAATATGATGTTTTTATGTTTTTATGACTTTTTATGCCTCATTTTACTATGATGTTTTTATGCTTTACTATACTACGACATTTTTATGACGTTTTATGCCTTAATATAATATAACGTCATATTATAGTATTATACAGTAACATACATAATATGTCATAAAAACTCACAGTTTCTAGTCAGTCATAAAGATTTAAATCTGCATCTGATCAGACTTTGCAACAAACTTCCCACAGATTTTTATTCATTAAAAAAAATGCAACAGCTTTTGAGAACATCGTGAGAATATGTCAAAAATTCTTAAATAACACAATAGAAATATTGAAATAGAAGAAATCATCTGGTTAAAATCAATTCAGGTGAAAGGTTTAGACAAGTAACAATGGATAATTATAAAAATATGAATTAATGTTTGTTTGACAGATGATTTTTCAGTTTCTCTGCTGCAGGAAGCTG
The DNA here is from genome assembly GCF_002814215.2 of Seriola lalandi dorsalis. Taxonomy (NCBI): domain Eukaryota; kingdom Metazoa; phylum Chordata; class Actinopteri; order Carangiformes; family Carangidae; genus Seriola; species Seriola lalandi. The sequence goes on from NW_019525287.1 coordinate 42,610, forward strand.
CTGTGTTTTTAGTTTTTTTTCCTTTTTTCTTTTTACACAAACACAAAACATCATTAACCTCTGGATCTCATATTTGTTTAAAAACCTTCATCTACAGCTAAACAAAGACTGTGACTCTGCTTAATTAATGATATTTACAACCTGAAGTCAGGAGGTTTTCACAGCTTCAGTCTGTTTACATTTGTACTCGTTTCACTTCAAGGTAAACCGCCATTGGCTGATGAACTCCTCATGTGTGTTTGTCCTCTGATGAACTAATAACAAAGAGTCTGCTTAATGGTGACTGATCATTAAAATAAATCAGTTCATAAATAAATTCTGTTCCTCTTTACAATATATATATCCTTTTTTATTTCTCTTGTCATTTGTTCTGTCAGATGATTGAATTAGTTACCTTGAATTAACACTTTGTCCGATGGAGCTTTGAACTGGAGCTGTGGACTCAGACACTGGACCTGGACTTAAGACTCAGTTTGAAACTTGAGTCTTAACTTGTGCTCGTCTCAGACGTCACAAGTCTTAGCTCGAGGTAGTCTTGAATTACTTATTCAATTATTTTAAATTAGTTCCCTTGAATTAACACTTTATCCCTTAAAAGTTTATTTTGATTTACCACTTCCCGTCTGTATTAAAGGTGCCCTGTGGAGTTTTTGACCGAGAATGAAGGAGACGAGGAGGTAGGAGAGGAAAAGGGAAGAGGAAGAGGTAGGGAAGGAGAGGAGGAGGCAGAGAGTAAGTAGGGAAGAAAAAAGGGGAGACGAATAGGTTACGGATTAGGCGGAAGGGAACAAGATGAGCAGGTAGGGAAGGAAAGAAGGAAACAAGGAGGTTAGACAGGACATGATTAGAGAAGGAATGGAGGAGGTAGGAAAGGAGAGGAGATGGAGAGATGAAGAAGGGAAGGAGAAGACGTGAGGGTAGGGAAGGAAATGTGGATGTAGGAGAAGAAAACAGAAGAGGAAGAGATAGAGAAGGAAAGAAGGAGGTGAGGAGGCAGGAAAATAGAGAAGGAGATGAGGAAGTAGAGGAGACGACAAACACTTCACTGCTTTCTCTTCATCTGTCTTTACCTCCTTACCCACAAAACAAAGCACACACTCTCTCACACACACACACACACACACACACACACACACAGCAGGCTGAACAAGGTAGTAGAGAGACATTCACAGGGAGAAAGAAAGGAGAGGGAGGGGGGACTTTTAGCCAGGAGGTCAAAGGTCAGGGGCCCTTAAACCAACACTTTGGCCCTATAAAGCTCACAGCAATTACTTCTCAGACACACACACACACACACACACACACACACACAGACACACACACACACACACAGTTCTAGGTAGAATAGACTCGATTCACCAGCGGCACCAATTAATGGTGGTAGAAATGGCTGAAAGAGAGAGAAAAAGAGAGAGGCCATGGACACAATCACGGACACTTATTGAGGGGCCCCAGACCCCTCGGCCGCTTTCTCACCCTAAAAGAGACAGAGAGAGAAAAGACAGCGGAGGAGGAGGCGGAGGAGAGGAGAAGGAGGAGGAGGAGGAGGAGGAGGAGGAGGAGGAGGAGGAGGACAAATTAAGAGTGTAAATTAACTCTCTTTTTCTTGGTCTCTCTGTGTCGGAGCGAGTCGTTTTCTTTTCAGACGGATAATGAGGCCGTCTTTACGAGGCAGATCAGCCGCACAATGCCACACATGCACGCCATATGACGCGCTCGTCTCACCTTCGCCACGCTAACCGTCAGTAATTGGCTGCTTTGCATAGACGACATTCAGACGGCGACGACACTGCTGCTGCTGCTGCTGCTGCTGTGTCTCTTCTACTCACTCTGATTCTTTGTTTGATCCTGGTGATGAGAGAGGTCAGAGGTCAGAGGAGAACGGACAGAGCGGTTGGAGCTGCGGTCACTCAGATAACCACTCTGCCCAGCTGTGCTGAGCAGAGAAGCTTCAGAGTGAACACCACGTCCAACCAACAACAGCTGAAGACCACGGCAGGTTCCACTTCCTGTCACCACGACCACAAACCTGAGTCTCACCGACAGTGGACAGCTGAACACCTGAACACCTGGTCTGATGGAGCTGGACCCCACCTGTCATAAAAACTTCGTGCCCTAAAAGTGTTTATTTGTACGTCTCTTCTGTAATAAAGTTATTCTTGACAAGGAGTGAAGGAGATGAGGGGGTAGGAAAGGAAAGGAGGAAAGCTGGAGGTAAGAGGGAGAAGCAGGAGGTAGGAGAGGAAAAGAGGGGATGAAGACACAGGGAAGGAAAGCACAAAACCTTCTGTCCTCTCAAACTGGTTTCATCAACATGACAGTGACCTCATTAAACTTCAGTGCCCCCCCCCCCCCCCCCCCCAGAAATGGTGTGATGCATCATGTCAACATGGAGCAGTGGAACCACCTAGTGTCAGTGTGCTGTTCCTAATAAAGTGCTCACTGACTGTATCTCCAGGTCTCTGGTTTCCCACATGTTCATTTAAACGGCAGCGAGCACGGAGCGGTTGATGCTAACTGTTGTTGAAGGAAGCATCATGAGCGCCGCCGGCGCCCGACACAAAGATGATCTGAAGTGACATCACAGTTTTATACGGTAAACACACACAGAGGAATCGAGTGCAGCGATTGGTCGAATCCATCTGCTGTGACAAACTGTCAATCAAATATGTCAGAGGATATAGCAAACAGCTCTCAGCAGGTCGTCCAATCACTAACTAGATTTATCTAAAATAAATAACAAAGAGGAAGAGAAGGAAAGTAGGTGAAAGGAAACAGGAGGTAGTAAGGAAGGAGATAAGGAAACAACCAGTCAGAGGAGGTAACTAAGGAAGCAGGGACGGATAGGTGGGAAATAAAAGAAAGAAAGAGATGGAGAAGGAAAGGAAGACGCAGGGAAGGAGAAAGGAAAGGAAACAAAGCAAGGAGATAGGAAAGGGGGTAGGAAGCAAGTAGTAAAGGGAAAAAGGATAAGAAAGGAGGAGATAGGAAAGGAAAACTGAAGCTAGTAAAGAAAAGTAAAATGTAAGAAATAAGTAGTGAAGGAAAGGAAGAGGTAAAAGGAAACGAGGAGGGAGTTAAAGTAGGAAAGGAGACAAGAAAGGAAAGAAAGAAGGAAAGGAAAAGAGGAGGTTGTGGAGTAGGTCACGTGTGCGTGTGCGTGTGTGTGTGTGTGTGTGTTCATTTGCACTGACACACATGTATGTATATGCATGGTTTTACACATTCACACACTTGTACTCGCACAGACACACACACTAGATGTGTGTGTGATTAAGTATTAAAATGTGGGTAAATATCGGCGGGAAACGTTGGGATCCCGTCACACACACGGACAGACACACACCCTCGGGGGCAGGGTGACACAGTGTGTGTGTCAGCAGCGTTAATGTATTCATGTGACTTCTGTGTGTGTGTGTGTGTGTGTGTGTGTGTGTGTGTGTGTGTGTGTGTGTGTGTGTGTGTGTGTGTGTCGCTGACAAACAGACTTTATTTTGAAGAGACGCCAGGTTTAACAACAGATACAAGAAACACAAAGCTTTTAATTTAACAGATCGTAGACTTCCTGTTTTGGCGTTTGGCGTCCTCGGAGCCGGATGGTTCTGGATGTGGCCCTGCATGTGGAATGACTTGGTGCTAACATGTCGCCGCTCTCTGTGACGAGTGATAATGGTGTCGCGGCGCTGTTAACACTGAAGGACCCGGTGATTATGAGATCTTTATTTCATAATTGTCAGAGGAGGAAAATGTGATGAACACTCGTCTCAGGACACGATGACACGTCCTGATTTAATTTGCTTTAATTTACTGCTTCATTGGAGACATGAGGCTTCTCTCATTAAAGAGCAGTGACTCTCTTCTCTCTCTTCGTCCCCCGTGGGATCAGCTCCCTCCATCTTTACCTGTCAGCTCGATGGTAGACGAGGTTGGTTTACTGAACAGGACGACCAGGCACCGGCCCAGGGGCCCGAGATGTCAGGGGGCCCCTGGGCCAGAGCATCAGTATGAAGCAGCAGTTAAAACATGTTGTGTTCAAGTGATACAGCTCAGTTTAAAGACACAAACAACCACAAAGAGACAAAAAACAACAACAAAGAGACAAAAAACAACAACAAAGAGACAAAAAACAACAACAAAGACACAAACAACCACAAAGAGACAAAAAATAACCACAGAGAGACACAGCTGTAAATATACTGTATTTCTGTCTCAGTGAGTGACAAAAAACAACAACAAAGAGACAAAAAACAACAACAAAGAGACAAAAAACAACAACAAAGAGACAAAAAACAACAACAAAGACACAAACAACCACAAAGAGACAAAAAATAACCACAGAGAGACACAGCTGTAAATATACTGTATTTCTGTCTCAGTGAGTGATTATGAAAAGATAAACACCTGTGCACAGACAGGTAAGACGGATCAGAGAGATGTATCCTCTGTGATCATGAATATTAGTTGTTCTACATCAGTTTAAGTGACTTCACAGTCAACTCTCACTTTTTCCCAGGACACGTGTGCATCAATATTTACAGATGAACTTTAATCAGCAGATCTAAACGAGACGCGGCCGTCTGTCCGTCTGTTGGTAATCACTCTCCTTCTTCTTCTGTGGTTCGGTGTCGTCGCTGGTGTAAAGTTTGGAGCAGAGAGGCGCTCGACCTCCGGCTGATCCCTGCCAGTGTTTGGAGTCAAACTTCAGCTGCGTCTGATCTATCGGCCGCTGTGTTTAGGAGCAAACCCTCAGCTACTCACTCAGCACACACACAATGGATCACACACCGGGGAAACAGTGTGTGTGTGTGTGTGTGTGTGTGTAGACCATATTCCTCATCTCCGTCAGCAGCCAATTGGTCAGCTCATTAGAGGATCATACATCAGAGTGGGCCGGACCTCCCTCCTCTCTCTGTAACTGTGACTCTGTTCACACTGGATCCTCATGAGTCCACATGAGACCAGGTTAAGGGGGACAACAGAGTCCTGCTCCAGAGGAAACGCTCTAATCCCCCGTTTAATCCTTCGAACTCCATGATAACAGTGCAACAAAAAAACACACACATTCTCCGTCATCTCGTCAGTGTGAACGAAACACAAGAATAAAAACAAGAAAAATATAAAGAAATAACAAATTAAAACAAGAAAAGCAACAAACAAAGTGAAGTCAGATGAAATATGAGACAGTGTAAGGATCAAAAACCTCATGTTTCCCTCTATCAGGTGTGAGTGTGCTGTTCCCAATAACGTGCACACACACACACACACACACACACACACACACACAAGAGCGCGTAAACACAGGCATTAATACACACACTCAGAGGAGCTAATGTTTACGTACAGAAAAACAAACACACACAAAGTGTACGTGTACATGACAATTATATAATCCCACCAACAAACACACACACACACACACACACACACACACACACGCACACACACCACCAGATGTACATGTGTGTCTTGCAGCTGGTTCATGCCTCAGTGTGTGTGTGTGTGTGTGTGTGTGTGTGTGTGTGTTTGTGTGTGTGTGTGTGTGTGTGGGTGGGTGGGATGAACTTGCACTTGTACTTGTTCAATGTTTTTAACTTCAAAAGTCACAAAACATTAAACATCTCACCCTGGTGCGTCACTTTTTCCTGTGTCCCCTGGAAACACTTCCTGTTGTGTTGTTTGCTGCTCACTGTCAAACTGATGAAGATGTTTTGCTCGTGTTTTGTCTGTTTACGAGCTTCAGGGCCACCGTACTTTTCCTTGTTGAACCATCATGAGTCTGATGATCTGAAAGGGGGGGGGGGGGGGGGGGGGGGGGAGTGTCTGCTGCTAATCCTGCTGCTCCTTAAAGCTCAACACAGAATCACACATTTCTACACACAACTGACTCAGAACCTTCTTATTCTGTCACTGTACACACACACACACACACACACACACACACACACACACACACACACACACACACACACACACACCAAACTCACACATATATATATCTCCTCCAAAATGTACCCACTTAACTCACCCTGACAGCCCCCCCCCCCCCCTTGTCCCCGCTGCTGTTGCTATTGTCCTAATACTCACAAGCCAATTTCAGCAAACCCAGTTAACAGCGCGCGGAGCTGATAGACTGACAGCTCTCTGACAAAAGGCGCACAGGAGAAATTCCCCCGCCGCCAGTATCTGCTGTCAGTCCGGACGCATCTAAAACTCCGCTAATGCGTCGCCCCTCTGCCGCCACCCCCACCCCAGACACCCCTGCCTCGCTCCCTCGCTCCAGCCGACAGAGAGAAAAAAGAAAGAGAAAAGAAAGAGAGAGTGATGTGAATACTCTGAGCATAACAATGCTGAAAAAGAAAAAAAATCTGCTCTCTAATGGCGCTGGCAAATAGCGAAACATATTTAGTCTGACAAAAGGAGCTTCTGTGTGACGGGATGTTCAATCTTCCCAGGTGTCACTGCCTTCACGCACGAGGGGAAATGGGTGCCAGACAGAGAGACATCCAAACCCCAGAAGTGCATCCTAAGTAGGCAGAGAGCCGAGTGAAAGTGATAGCAGCATGATGATGATGATGATGATGATGATGATGATGGTGATGATGATGATGGTGATGGTGATGATGATAGCGCTGCTATTTGGTTTTGATGGGACGCCGTTTTTGCCGCCGCACAAACAGTTTGTGTCGTTGAGAGCAAAGCTTGGAAAACAAAAGTGGTGTTTTATTGTGGCGGGGTGGTGGAAGAGGAAGATGAGTTTAAAGCTTGTTCTGCTTTTTTTTTTTTTTTTTTTTTGCAGTTTAAGTCACATTTACTGACTGAGAATGTGATGGTGTGCAGTTTGTCCAGGACGTTCAGACGCTGAGTGACAACCTGAAAGGTCAAAATGTCCCCGAGCAGGTGACGCCATCAGGCCGAACGCCCACGGAGAGTTTCATCTGAAGATATGTGAAGAGTCTCATTTACACTTTGACTCCGTGTCACGAGACGCTGCAGGCGACAGAATGTAAGATATAGTTTGTTTGTGAGGACACACAAAACATGTGTGCAGGATCACGCCTGATCTCTTTATCCCTCATCTTAAAGCTCCATGTTTCTTCTTCTTCTGTGTTTTATTTGAAGTGTTGATCCATCAGAAGATATAAAAACCATCTCAGTGCAGTTTTACATCTCCTCTCTCAGGCTTCTCTCTGCAGCTCTAGTAACAACAGGTCGGTGAGCCAATCAGAAGAGAGGAGGCTCTGAGCCTCTCTTCTGATTGGCTGACTGTTTTCTGAGTGATCCAATAAAAATATAGCAGATTTCAGGTAAAAACACTCAGAGAAACCAAATCCTGCAAGGTTTGGATGGTGGGTCCAGGTGGGCGGGGCTTGGTGACTGCTTTGTTGTGACATCACAAAGTTCCAGAAGTCCTGACGGCTGGTTTTAAGGCTCAGTTTCTGAATACAGTGCCAGTACTACAGAAGTGTACTCGAAGAGGAAGTACTCTGCCTCACCTGCATCTCTACTGCATCATCAGAACCTCTGCGGTAACCATGGTAACCGTCTCCCATCTTGCATCTGCTGTACTGCCTCAGTCATTCCACAGACCTGCCCTAATGTGTTGGAACAGATGCAAACACACACACACACACACACACACGCACACATATACACACGCACACACACACACACACACACAAACACACACACACATACACACACACATATACACACACAGACACACACACACGCACACACTGATCCCTGTACATCCACCACCTGGTTTCCTCTCCAACAAGTCCTGTCAGTGTGTGAAGATCTGAGTGTGTGTTAGTGTGTGTGTGTGTGTGTGTGTGTGTGCGTGTGTGTGTGTGTGTGTGTGTGTAAGAGCCAGCAGCCTTTCTTTGTTTAGTTGAAATGACAGCAACAGCTTCTCCCTGTCTGCTAGTGTAGGACGTCAAACACACACAAACACACACACACATAAACACACTAATGATCAGGTAGTGAATCCAGAAAGAGTGAAAGTCAGACAACACATTTCACTGTGTGTGTGTGTGTGTGTGTGTGTGTGTGTGTGTGTGTGTGTGTGTGTGTGTTTGTGTGTGTGTG
>NW_019525287.1:53200-55700 GCF_002814215.2 Seriola lalandi dorsalis
TTATCATGGCTCATCTGCTTGTCGTTAGTTTACCATGCTGTTATTAATTAGTTACTGATAAGTTGTTATGTGTTGCACTGGTGCTCTGGTTTGGTGTCTTAGTCCTAGTTCCTACTTTTCGTTTATGATTCAGCAAAGGTTTGGTTCAGTATTCTCAAGTATTTTAGATCTGGTTTGGTCCAATATTTCCTGTTGTTCTAGATTTGGTTTGTGCCAGTATTCTCTGGTGCTATAGATCTGGCTTCTGCCGAGATTCTCTGGTGTTCTAGACTTGGTTTGGTCCAGTAGTAGTTTTTACCATCTGAAGATAAGTAGCAGACAGAGATAGCGCAGGGTGGATGGTGTCAGAAACAGAACTGACTCATGTCACTGATGCTAAATGATTTCTGGTCACAAAAAGCACCAAATAAACACAAACAAACACAGTCACCTGTTCATTTCCTCCCTATGTAAAGTGTCTTGTTTGGTTGGATTGGTCATGTTTCTGAAGAGGAACTCACTCATCATGTTTAACTTCAACAATAAACCTTGTAACACAGTGTAACACGACCCATCACAGCAGAGTTATAATACTTCCCTCATGTGTCCTGTTTTACCAGAATCTCTGGTTGGTGAGGAACTTCAGGTTTTCCTGATGTGTAATACACACCTACCATCTTACCTATCAGGGAGCAAATACTGTACAAGAATTACAGTAAGGAGGGTAATGCATGATATTATATTACACAATAAACACCATTGTGTCTGCCTACTTATGTTTGCAGAGCTTTTGACAACATTCATACCGGACAGGAGTGACCAGGCGTATTATTTTGTAATTTCAAGATAACAGATGTTATATAATGATTAAATAAATAAAATCAACAATGACAGAGTGCTTAATAAAACAATTAAAAAGTCCAACAATATAACATATCCTTTTAAACATAATGTTCAAATTTAGTTCAAGGGGTCTTAATGATCAAGAATTGTCCATTAGTTTCATTATTTAGAAGAAGCACCATCACCAAAAAAGGCTAACTTTCCCCACAGGGCGTACCCCAGGGCTCTGGACTAGGTCCCCTTAAATTTTAAATAATGTTGTTAAAATCTCAGGTTATAATATGCCCCATGCAAATCTCCATCAGTTTTTATTATTATTGAACTGCAGCCTAATCTGTGTTTAGTCCAATAGAAGACAAATGCCCCTGGTAAACATCAAAATATGTGTCAAAGAGATGAGGAATATTAACATATAGTTGGAAATTTTCACAGTAATAATTAAGCAAACCTCTAAAGTAGGTACACAAATGCAACAGGAAAGAGGGTTTCACATTTTTCTTTTTAATCCCACATGCACCTTCCTGCTGCCCCAAATACTCACTAGAGCACAAAATGTGGATTAAGCCACCAATGAAAATAGTCCCGGAAAAAATGCATTGAGTCACGGTTTTTAAAATAGGTTTATGTCAGCACATGATATTTACTGAAAATAAGAAAAATATAAAATATCACCAGATGTATCATTTCAGCCGAACAAAAATGTGATTGGATTAAATACTTAGATATTTTGTGGAGGAAGTAAACAAAGAGACAAAGAGATAAACAGTGACAGACTGTTGGAGATTTGCTGAATTCCCCTGATCACCGACACACTAACACACAGACACACAAAGTTGACACACAACGAAACAGTGATATGATGTTTAATATGAAGAACACACACACACACACTGAGAGATAAACCCCAGAGACTGGAGGAGCAGAGGGGATTTGTTTCAGAAGTCTTTGTGTCTGTAAACTCAGTGAGGCTGTTGGGAAAACAGAAAGCCCACAGCTCATACTGACACACACACCAGAGGAAAACCAGAGAGAAAGACCAGGATAGAAGAGAATACAGATCCGGATCTTTACTTCAGTTCTTCTTGAACTTTTGTGACTTTTTCACTGTTTGTGTAAACCTTGAAAACAGTATTCTCGAGTGTTGTAATGCTCTGGTTTGGTCCAATGTTCTCTGGTGTTTTAGATCTGGTTTGTAATTTTTGTTCTGTTGTATCTCTCCAGACCATTAAAGTTGTTTTGTAAAAGAAATAAAAAAGGAAAAGAAAAGGACAGAAAAAACAAAACCGCAAGTTCTTCAGACATTACCTTCGGACAAACCAGACCTGAACTTCACATTCTGCAGAGAAACTGTTGGCTTTCTGATCCAGTGGAGCTTCCTCAGTGTGGTTGTACTGGGCAGCTCGCTGTCTCAGCACAACCATTAGTGCATAAACAAAGGCAGATGAAAAGAAAACAATAATATTGATTTGAGGAAAGATGTCAACTGTGAGCGTGATGCTGACAGTGATGCTGCTCTGTTTGTTTCAGCTGAACAAAGCAGAGAGCAGCAGCATCAGCTGGCTGATTAGCATGGAAAACAAAAGCACACACACTCCAGTCATCCTCTTTATTAACGTGCTGTTGTCTTGTTGTAATGACACCTAGACGCAAACAGGAGGACGCTTTCTCAAACTGTGAC
>NW_019525287.1:56861-57190 GCF_002814215.2 Seriola lalandi dorsalis
ACACACACACACACACACACACACACACACACACACACACACACAGTTATTAGGTGGAGCAGGTACAGCTGGGACTTGGATTTAAAGACAACACCACCTGGCCTGATGGTAGTCTGACAGTGATTAACACACACACACACACACACACACACACATACACACTCGCCACACAAAGACACAAAGGCACAGATGCGTGTACACACTTCCACCTTGCATGTACACAATGATTCATCCAAATACAGATATCACACATTAAACACTCCACACGTCCTTCTTCTTCTTCTTCTTCTGTAACGGCGCGGACGCTGTTTCGTTTTTTTTTTTTTTTT
>NW_019525287.1:57210-60467 GCF_002814215.2 Seriola lalandi dorsalis
GGTGAGGCAACTCGCTGCAGAGAAAGAGAGGGTGTGTGTGTGTGTGTGTGTGTGTGTGTGTGTGTGTGTGTGTAGCAGATTGAAGGAGGGAGCAAAGACAATGAGAAATCTAGCTGAAGTCTGTCTCGTAGCGGGATTGTTTTAGCGGAGCAGGGGTTTGTGGGTAAACATGCTGATGCTGTTGGAAGTTAAACATGTTGTTAAAGTCAGCGCGCCACAAACCCACCACTGCTGGAGGGAGTGGTAGAGCGAGGTAGACTTCCTCTGAGAGAGAGAAACACATTTGTGTCATTACTTCAACAACAATAATTACAGCTTCACTTGGTGTTGTATTCACTTGACTTTAAAAAATAGGACATTTGATACATTTATTTAGGCTCCCATAAAAAATTAGTTTTTTTTAAAGAAGCTGAAGGTAATAAGGAAACAATGCGGATGGTTTTTCTTATGAAAATGTAGCAGACTTTCATAAGTTTAACTTTATTTGTACAAATACAAATAAACTTTTTCATTTCAAAAAACATGGATTAATTAAATCACAAAAAGTAAAAGAAAAAAAGAATAAGTGAAAATGAGAAAAGTTAATTTAATTCTGTTTAATAATATACTGAATATATACATATACATGTATTGCATTAATTGAATAAAATTTTTAGCAAAATATTTTTTATTTTACAAAAAAATAATAAAAATAAAACTTTTCCAAATCAAGACAACTTTTTAATTTTAAAAGTCATCACAAAGAGTAAAAAATAAAATGAATTTACTATAATTGACAATGCAATTTATGAATATATGACATTAATATAAAATAACATTTGAAATATACAACTTTTTTGTAGCATTCTGAAAGTATTTTTTTTAATTCTTTCTTTACAGATATTATATTTGTTATTTAATGGAAGAATACAGGTACTTGTTCAATATATGAAGTGAACCCAGGGCTCCTGGTCGTTTATGGCCCCTGTAGTTGCCTCCTTTGCCCAGCTGGTAAGAAGGCCTTGTAAATGAGAGGATATCTTTACTGCAAATTTTGTCCATAAGAAGAGTTCATCAACCATTTTTAACTTTTTCCCCTGGTAGAGTTTGATATTGGGTAAATTCCATCTGTGCCTTGGGATGTTCAGAAGAATGAACAATCTGCTGAATCCAAACTTCTTTCTTATTCCACCGTGGGAAAGAAAAATTTACATGGACCAGATATTTTATTTTCATCCACACTCCTGTGTGTCTCCCCTCTCTCTCTCCCTCCTCTCTCTCTCTCTCTCTCTCTCTCTCTGTTTTTCTCACCCAGACAAAAAGCTGCAGACGACGACAGCGATGGCGGTACGACACGTTCCCTCACCGAGCAATAAATCTCTCAGCTGTGTAACACGATCCCGGCGGTGTGATACCTGCTCCGACTCAAATACTGACTTGTTGTCTGAGATGAAGATGAAAACAGGAATAATTGGCCGCAACAGAGGACGACTAGAACGCAAACTGCTGTCAATGTTTGTGTGAGAACGCTGTGTCTGACTGAGCGCTGAATCACTGAGGAATAAAAAAGACTTCCAACATTTTGTCTGGTTCACACTTTACATGAAGCAGCAGCATCACAGGATGAATACAATCCCAGAGAGGAACAACAATAGAATTATTAACTCGCATCCTCATTTTTCAAGTCCCCCTCTCAGACTAAATGGCTTTTCATGACGAATGTCAAGGCCCACACATTCTGTAGTTTCAACAGACAACATTGATCTAATTTATAACTGTAAACAGCTGGTTTTAAGGTAGTAACATAAGCTTCAGGAATCAGGATGATTACCGTTGCTTGGCAACAACGGCAGCAGCTCATTAATATTTGCTTGTAACAATTATCTTTCTCACTGGCTATCATGAAAGTAATGACGTAATCATAATCATGATCAGGACGATTTTAAGTCCTACATGTTTGATATATTATAGGGCGCCCCGATGAGACTGCGAGCAGTTCAGCTTTAAGACTGGAGTAAACCCCTCACATTACCAGATCATCTGGGCTGAACATTGGTACCAACCAAGGTCCCAGATTTCTCCTCTGAATTGTTGAGCGGAAAGAATCTGGGATGAATCAGTCAAAAACTCCTGTAGTCTGAGCCTGGCTTAAGTTTGTCTGTTTTTCACAGTAAACTGATGGAGTAGCACTAGATCTATGAGTTTAATAATATGATTTTAAACTTTCAGAGGACCCAGTACAGAGCCCTGGGGTTCTCCTTGAGTAGAATTCAGAAAATGAACCCTTTTAAATATTAAAACCAATGGATCATTTTCAATTGTTAGACCCTTGTTAGGAATTTAAACTTTAGGTTTTGGAGGTTTCTTTACATTATCTGAATTATTAAGATGTATGTATGTATGTATGTATGTATGTATGTAAATGTAGACAACAGCACACATAATGCTGAGGTGCTTTATTTTTCTTCTATTCCTTCTTTATGGAGATGAAACATCCATCAAATGACACATTAAACTGTTTGTTTCAGTTTGATCTTGATAATGAGGCTTCAGTAAAAATCTACAGATCCAAAACAACTATAAACGTGAGAGCATGGTCAAGTAAATCATCGTAACTTGGTTTCATCCATATTCATGATATTTAAAAACACTCTCTTCTTCTCTTCTTACTTCTGGAACAAAAATTGGAAGATCTGGTTTCACGTCAGCTTCCTTAAACACTTTGGAAAATATCACTCTGAATGAGAGATTTTCCATTTGTACTGAAATACATTTATCTGATAATAGTTTTGTAGTCTCACAGTGACTTTCACTTGTATTAGATTATTTTCACACTGAGGTTTTGCTACTTTTACCGAAGCACACGATCTGAATACTTCTCTAACTGTTGGTTCTGGGACTGATGCATGGAGCTGTTTGTTTTCTAACAATAGAGCAGCAGCCTGGAACAAGCTGTAATACAACAGTAATAACACATTAATAATTCATTAATAACATAATTACACTGACCTCTCACTGAACTCTCAAGTTCAAGTTTTCCGCTCTGAAAGCGTCTGAGCGGCTGCTTTGTGCTGGTTTCTGTTTTTTGGGAATAATAACGTGTGTGTGCTGACCACAGCCGCATGGCGACGTGTGTGTGTGTGTGTGTGTGTGTGTGTGTGTGTGTGTGTGTGTGGTGTTTGCAGGCTGCAGTCATCCAACAGGGCTAGTTGAAACTAATCTTGATCTGTTGAACAAGCAAAACGGAGCAGCAGCAGCAGCACTCCCCTCCTCCCTCC
>NW_019525287.1:60487-70603 GCF_002814215.2 Seriola lalandi dorsalis
CACTCTGATAAATAATAAACGACCTTTGAGTGGCTCCAATTTATGAGCCAGTGAGAACGGGGGCCCGATAATGGACTAATTAGTTGTATCTCACATTAACTGATATCGGACACTCGGCTCCTCAATGCTAACTTTTATGTCTGGGATCTGCCCCGGGGGCCCTGATTTGGGACACCCAAAATGGTGGAGGAGGGAGGAGGAGGGTAAATGGGGTAATTTTCTGTTCCGGTGAGACCGGGGGGGTGGGGGTTGGGGGTGGTGGTGGAGGTATTTGGAAAAAGGATCGACAACTACTAACAGGTATTTCTGTGTATCAAAGCTTCTACAATCCCCGACGGAAACAAAACCAGAGGAGGGAAATGCACAAACTGACAAAGTGGAGGATTTCAGAGGCTGGTCATGCAGCAGGAGTGGTGGAGGTGGTGGAGGAGGAGGAGGGAAGAGCAAGGCGGGGGGGGGGAACAGGTGAGGCTTTGTTTGGCTGAGTTTCTGAGGTAGATCCATATCAGGAATCCTCTCCCGCTCTGCCTCACGCTCTCTCCGAGGCGGATCGGTTTACGGCGTGGAGACTTGCTGTCGCCTCTCCGTCGGCTGACAGACAGGCAGGAAGGAAAGAAGGGAGGCAGAGGAGAAGAAGAAGAAGAAGAAGAAGAAGAGTGTAATGGAGAAAAGAGAATATCTCTGCCCCCCCCTAAAAAAAAAAGCCAAATTCAGATGAGATTAGATGAAAGTTTTAGGATCCCTGAGGGGAAACTGGGACGATCCAGCTGTGAACTGGATACTGATAAGACCTGAGAGCGGAGCAAACAGAGAGCGCTGAGGATAATACAACATGTACAAACAACAATAAACAGCAACACCACAAACATGATGTGACCCGGAGATTAAAGATGAAGATTTATGAAATACCGTCACACCTCCTACATGTTAGCTGCTACACAGACGGAGCTGCTAGCTAAAATACAAACATGTCGAACCATGAAAAAGTTTCTGAAGTATTTCAGATCCCCACAAATCCAAGCCAAGCACGCTAGCAATGAGGCCGTACTCGTACACACCATTTAGCTAAATGCTAACACGCTAATGTTCACCAGATTGTTTTTACCTTCTCAGTTTGGTGTGTTAGCATGCTAATGTTTTCTAATTAGCAGTAAACACAAAGTACGGCTGAGGCTGAGCACAGCTGTTCATATGAAATGTAAAACTTGAGGCCTACACCAGCACAGGAAAGTAACAGGAAAGTCCAAACACTTTAGCATTTTAGTAAATGCACTCTTTCACTTTCTTGCTGAGCTAACAGGGCTATATTTCACTCTTTCAGTTGTATTTTACATGTAAAGAAAACAAGGAATTAATGATGTTTTTTATATTTTGCAATAACATTACAAATAGAAGGATTAACACAGACACACGCGGATTAACCTTGGAAAAATGTTTTTATTCCACGGTATCATTAAAACATGATGAGCAATCAGAAAATGATGGAAAGTACCACACCTCTCTTCGTCTTTTCTGCCGTTGACCAAAAAAAACTGTTTCTGGAGTTAATCTCTGACACGACGCCTCGTTCCTGCTCCACACAAAGAGAGACGGGGGTGAGGGGCTGAACAGTAACTGAGAGGTAGAGCAGGTTTGGATAATTAGTCACCTCAATTCCAATTAATCAACACAGAACCACACAGCTCTGTAACCTGGGCTGCAGGTGCGTGTGTGTGTGTGTGTGTGTGTGTGTGTGTGTGTGTGTGTGTATGTGTGTGTGAGTGTGTATGTGTGTGTGAGTGTTACATGACACGTTTGCTCAAGTGTTTAACAAATGACATTTCTGTTCAGACATGTTACAGCCTCCTCTCTGCTGATGATGAAATCTGATTCTTCTTCAGGCGAATCAGTCACATGATGTTGATGTTACACTGCAGTAATAACATAAATGTAGAGTGTGGTGTGTAACAGTAGACCCACACTGTGCATGAGTGTAGTTGTTTGTACAGTATAAATGCTGTAGCACAGTATGTCGCTGTCGCTTTGCGAGGGAAATATTTTGGGAGAAACTTGTGAGCGTTCACATCATCAGACGACTGAAGGTGGCAGCTGTCACTCTTCATGTGCTCCTCTCTCATTACTGCAGATTCTGGCTGTCGCACATCAACAAACACAAACAAAACGAAATGGAAAGACACAAACGTCACAGTTACATTTCCTCAAACAATATCACACTATTTCTGTCTCCCTCTCAATAAATCAAAACATATATAAATCATCTAAATCTGTAAACAACAGAACGCTGCCAGTTGTTGTTATGTTATGTTATGTTACTTTCTTTGTCTTTATCTTGCTTCACCAAATAATACAAAATAATAATATCACACTACCCAGCAAGCAACTTATTTGCCCTGTTTAATGGCGACGATACAGGAGTGTGATTTGAACAAAGTGTCATAATGTTAAGTGACGGTTGTGTTACAAATAGTTCTGGGGCAATATAAAATTTAATATAGCACTACATCTATTAAATGTACTTAGTGAACGACCTTTAACAACAGACTTGTGTTAAAGGTCTGTTCGGTGAATATGGGAGCAAACGGGAAAATTCAACCTTCCCAGTTGTAATTCCGACTTGGACATTGATGAGGGAAATTGGTAATAATGGGAACTAAGATGTGACATGAACGCAGCATTAGTAAGTGAAAAATGAAGTTTGAACTGTGTGCTTTGCTGGGCTAGGTTAGCTATTAGCTAACTTAGCTAACAGTAGCTTCCACCACGGCACCTGGGCAGCGCTTAAATAACTTTCACAGCAGCATTTCCAGATGCAGCGGTGTTCTACGCAGACGGGCTTTTTCTTAAGCTGGTTGCTGATATTAGGGCCACGCAGTCAGCACAATCAGAGCAGTTTCCACCCTCGAAAAGTTCTTTTATATTGCAGAGGTTTAAAGTGTGAGAGCGGCGCAGAGGGAGAGAGGTGAGGTAAACATAAAGAGTGAGATAAAAGGCACAGGTGCATGCAGGTGAGGTTGTTGTAGCTTGCCTGTTGACCAACACGATCAAGAGTGGCAGACTGTGTCGTCTGTGGTTGTTTTAAATCTCTTTGTGATCATTTCGTGTGTTTGTAGTCTCCTTAGGGATCATTCTTAGTGTCTTTATGGTCATTTTTTAGTGTCTGTGGCCATCATCTACAAATAAGAACAAAGAACAAACAAACAAGAAGTATTAAGAGTGTCTGGCCAGGACTCCTCTGACCTCTCGGCCCCTGGGCCTGTGCACAGGAGGCCCCGTCACTGATCCCTCCATGGCCTGACTGATCTCCTGTCACTGAAGCGTCAATAGAAACAGATAACAGGTGTTTGTGAAAAATCACAAACATGAATCACTTTCTCTTTCTCTACCATATTAGTGGCTGTGGGAAGAGGAAACAATAATTCACCAGCTTTTTTATTTACAACTACATCCAACACAACAAATCAATCATACTCCCGGAAAACACCATTCAATTTTTCTGTCAACACTCTATTTTCATATGTTAATTAGCTGTTAATACTGCACTGAAAACAGATTTTCCACTGAACTTTATTTGAGTTTTTACTGAAGCGAAGCCTGGAAACTTGTTTGACCTGTAAACCTAATCATTTCTGTTGCTTCCCCTAAAAACATACTTTCTGACAGGCTGTCACCTTTGTTGGCTCGTTTCTCCGATGCTGAACATACTTGTCAGGACATCTTCCAGCTGCTAAAACCAGCATGTCCTCCAGCGCTGGCACTGGTCCCAGTATGTCAGAGCACAGGGGCCGGATGAAGAGAGCTGCTCCAGGCAGGGTGACACTGATACTGTGAGCTGCCTCCTCTTTCAGCTCCAGTTAACTGGAGCAGAAACCTGAAAAACTACAACCGCCTCTTTACAAATTATTGTTGGAAACGTATTTTAGCTTTAACTGCTTAACATCTTTCGCTACTTTAGCTTTGGCTACCTAATATCCTTGTTGTCCTATAGCTTTAGCTGTCATACCTCATTTATCTAGGCAGGTTTAGCTACCTGATCTCTTTAGCTAGCCGACTTTATATTAGATACCTGGTGTCCTCAGCTATTTTAGCTTTACTACCTCGTGTCTTGTCTTAGTTCTAGATATTTAATTTCCCTCAACTACTGTAGCTTAAGCTAACTCACTTCCATTAGCATGTTAAGTTTTACCTAATACATTACACCTCCTTAAGCTTCAGCTGCCTCATACCTTTGAGCTACTTTAGCTTTAGCTACCTGATGTACTACTGTAACATGTGCTTTGTTCTTTAGCTATATTAGGTTAATTATTTGATGTCCTCAAACAACTTCAGGTTTAGCTATCTAACATTCTTTAGCTACTGAAGCTTGAGCTACTTGATGCTGTGAGGCTACTTGATGCTAGATTTTGGTATGTATTTTAGATTTATCAGTGTAGCTACATAGCTTTGGCTCCTTGATGTCATAGCTTCAACTATTTGATGCCCACTTTTGCTGTTTAGCTTGAGCTATCAAACATGCTTTAGCTAAGTAGCTAAACTGTGCATTAGCCTCTTTAGCATTAACTGTTTGATGGTTTTGGTTACTTTAGCTGAAGTTATGCATTTTTGCTACTTCAGGCTTAGCTGCCAAAATTTTTTGTGTTCTAGTTTTTGTGTATTAGCTTCTTTAACAAAGTCTAACACCACACTTTTGCTATCTGATGTCTTTAGCTACTTTAGCTTTAGCTACCAGTATGGGTGCTAAGTAGCTAACACTAAGTAGCTATGCATTAGTTACTTAGTGTTAGCTCCTTAGCATCCTGCAAGCTACTTGATGCCCTTTAACTACATTAGTTTTACATTTTTCTTTCAGTGTTGGCCATAGTTTCCATAGTTGTAGTTTCCATTTTTTTATTCCACGGCGCCTTTCATATGATAATGTACATAAAATACAAACACACACATATCATCAAGCAAGAAAAATAAAAATAAATGTCTCACAGAAAGGCACTGTGTCTTGTTGCAGCTTCCTAAAGGTGCATTTTATGATTTTTCTCCTTAGAAATCTGAGACATTCAACAGAAGCAGATATTTTGTGACATTTGAGACATTTCATACACTACGTCATCAGTGAGGTGCGTTCACAGACATGGGGCAGAAAACAACCCAAAACAATTGAGAGCTAATGGGGAGATCAATGTGATTGTGATTAAAATTGCACAAATCATAAAAGCAATGAGTGAAAATTTTTCATTATCTGAAGAAGCACACCTGCCTGTTCACTCCAGTGATGTGTTCAGAGACCTGGATTTTATGAGATTTTATGATTTTACACTGAAACCGCAGGAATAAACAGCTGTTTTAAGGTCAGACAGCTTCACACTGTTACTGTGTGTTTAGGACTGTTTAATGAATATTGCTGAGGCTCTGTGTTTGGCATGTGCTTAGAGTTTCAGTTTGGGAATCGGTGCCAGCTGATAGAGGAGCAGACTGATGATGATGATTGTATATATATTCTTCCAGAGAAAAACATTAAACTGGCGTACAGTCTCTTTTCATGATTCTGGGTCTGATCAGTAACACTGATTAAATCCTGACAGTTTGTCAGGACTGAAGCTGCCTGTTTACACTGCTGTCATCTCTAATAAGAGTTGTTGTATTAATGCAGCACGTCAGATATCCAGTGTCGGGTGAAGAAAGAAAAAATACTGAAGTTGAAAATATAATAATCAGAAATAAGAGCACATGCTACACACAGGTTACTAACTGTGGAGCTAACTTTGCATTTAGCTTTGTTTAGCATTATAACTACTGGGATATGCATCACCTCAGTACTCACAGTTGTCTGGCAAAGGAGCTGTGTGTCGCATACAAATTCACCTCTAAAAAATAGTTTTGTGGGTTTCCAGAAGCTGCTTTATTGTGAAATAGTGAAAATGTCCATATAGAAGCTGCTATGACACTGTGGTGAAGTGTTTTCTACCCCCCAACAAAAACACATTAGATCTTTACTTACACATAATGAATCCTTCAGATACATCGATCCATCAGCAGCGTTTCCCATCACGTCTGTGTCTTCTAATGGTTTTATATAATGGACAGTGAGAGAGAAACTGTGTGATAATTAAAACTATAGGAATGATCCAGAAACAGCAGAGGAACACACCAGAGATCAATCAACTTTCACTATGTTGAGACCAAAGTCATTTTACATTTTGCCCCTTTTTACATTTGAGCGAGTTAAAGCAGATGTAGCTACACCGAGCTGTTTCCATAACCAGCGACAGTGTTAGAGTTGTTTGACTGGAGTGTAAAAATAAAATAAATCACCTGTCATGTCAAGTGTGATTTTAAAACAGCAGATTTTTTTCCCTTTAAATCATTCAGTGCTCATGTGATCATGTTGGTGTATTTTATCCGCAGGTTGTGAAACCCAAATCCACACTGAATAGAGCTCGTATGAATTAATGAACGGCAAATGCAGATCTCCTTTCTGCACAGGGACGATGGTTAAGTCGATTTTGACAGGCAATTAGGAAAAAGACCCACAGAAATATGTTTCAAACAAAAGCTCTTGATAGCTTAATGGTTGGTAAATCCAGGCCTCCTGCAGGACGGAGCCAGGTGGGCGGTTCACGGAGGTGAAACACGGTCATCTGCGGTCAGAAACAGACCTCGAGGAATCAGGACAGGAGATGTGAGCCATGCCAGGCCGAACCGGGCCAAATCAGGACTTCACACAGGGTTTCACAGCGGTGTGGGGGGCAGGCTTTCTACAGTGTTCACCAGGTTAAATTAAAGATTTTTTCAGTACGACAGAGTCAAATCAATACCTTTCTCAAAGAATGCCTGCAATTATTTATTTTTTAAGTTTTGACACCTGTATCACAGCTCTGTCCGTACGTCCCAGCACACGGCTCCTGGGCCTCTGTTTCAACTGACTGTTAATATTTCTGGGTTGAAAGTCACAGAACTCAGTTAAACGGCCACAAAATGACACAAAAGCAGCTGTTTCTGGCTGAACGCTCAGAAACAACGCTCCAAATATGAAGCCTCAGACAGAAAGGACTGTCCTATCCAAACCTGGACCAATCACCTATTGATTATTGAGAATTATTAACTCTTGATGGAGAGTTTGTACCTTGTCACCTGGTCATGTGACGCCAATCAGCCAATCATTGTGACTCATCAAGGAGTGAGACACACACACAGGAGAGACGAGACGAGAAACAACAGTGGGAGAACCAGGTCAACGCTCCAGGGAATTTAGTCAAACTGGACCTCGTTGAATTATAATTGAATACTTCTGGTGAGTGAGAACACACCTCAGGGAATCTTTATCTTCATACGCATCAAACGAACATCACCACAAACAGACAGGAAGCCATGTTTGAAAAAGCCTCCGGGTTACACACGAAAAATATACAATAATCATATAATAATCGGTCACCGCTTGATGATGTTCACAGATTGTTTTTGTGATTGTTTTGTTTTCTGTAACAGACGTGCCCACAGGTCGTCTGTGCAGCAGGTTGTTTATGACATCATAGTTAGGTTTTGTTGCTAGGCGACACCTAGTGGTCGTCGTGTTGATGACAGGAGCGAAGGGGACGGAGTATAAAGAGAGACAGAGTCCACGTCGGGAGGAGGGGGTGGTGGATGGATGACTGTGACACAGGCGAGCTGTGTGTTCAAATCCCGTGCGAACCAGCTGTTTATGCCGTAACCATGACAACAAAGACCATCTAATGTGAGGAAGCAGAGGTTAGGTGATAACCAAAATCACAATCTTTTCCGTTGTTATAGTAACCAAGGCGACAAAGGTAGCTACAGTCCACGTGTTTATTATTGTAACCATGACAACCGGGGTACAGTACGCCTGGAGGGTTGATGGTTGTTCACGTTGGAGGACTTGTTGTTTTTCTTTTGTATATTTGCCATTACTTCAGATTCAGACACGATCTACATTAAATTAATGCAATAAAAAAAACAGGACTATAATAACACCACTCTATAATCACAGCACCGTGACGACCACGTGTCTTCAAAATGTCATCAACCTGAAGGCGACGTCTATCGCACAATACAGATCCAATGAAAATACTTTTATGAGGAGTTGACGTGTCAACGCTGGGAACAAGGAAGGTGGTGTATTTTTAAGATGACACTGCTCTAATCTGAGGACTGTAAAACAACACATGAATGGCGGCTGTTCGCCTCTCATCTCCGCACACTGACGGCAGCGAGCTTCCACGCGAGCTGCAGGATCCGTCCTGTGATCAGTGGACAACCCGCTGCGCCTCCTGAGACACAGTCACGGGTGTTTTGAAACCACTGGTGTGTGTTATCAGGGCTTTCACTACATGGTGATGCCGAGGCTTGATTATCAAAGAGGCCTCAGGTTCACCGTGTGGCAATTTGTGATCGTTTGATTCATTGATTAAAATGAACTCCTTACCATTTTGGTCTCTTTGTGGTTGTTGTGCGTCTCTTTGTGGTAGTTGTGCGTCTCTGTGGTTGTTGTGTGTCTCTTTGTGGTTGTTGTGCGTCTCTTTGTGGTAGTTGTGCGTCTCTTTGTGGTTGTTGTGTGTCTCTTTGTGGTTGTTGTGCGTCTCTTTGTGGTTTTTGTGCGTCTCTTTGTGGTTGTTGTGCGTCTCTTTGTGGTAGATGTGCGTCTCTTTGTGGTCGTTGTGCGTCTCTTTGTGGTTTTTGTGCGTCTCTTTGTGGTCGTTGTGCGTCTCTTTGTGGTAGTTGTGCGTCTCTTTGTGGTAGTTGTGCGTCTCTTTGTGGTAGTTGTGCGTCTCTTTGTGGTAGTTGTGCGTCTCTTTGTGGTAGATGTGCGTCTCTTTGTGGTAGTTGTGCGTCTCTTTGTGGTAGTTGTGCGTCTCTTTGTGGTAGTTGTGCGTCTCTTTGTGGTCGTTGTGCGTCTCTTTGTGGTAGTTGTGCGTCTCTTTGTGGTAGTTGTGCGTCTCTTTGTGGTCGTGCGTCTCTTTGTGGTCGTTGTGCGTCTCTTTGTGGTAGTTGTGCGTCTCTTTGTGGTTGTTGTGCGTCTCTTTGTGGTTGTTCGACTGACTTTCCTACAAGATGTGTTACGGGCCGCTGCTCCGCCCGTGCTCTTCGTGTATTGTAACTTGCACTCGGTGTGCAGCTCTTTGCTGTGCACACACACACACACACACACACACACACACACACACACCGAGCAGGGAAGCAGTGAATGTGGACACGATGAAGAGAGAAGCGGCCTCAGTGTGTTATCAGCTGCAGTGTGAACAGAGCCGGACTCTCTGTGGATCCACCAGCAGCCTCTGAGCTGTGGAGACGCCTGATGCCAAACAGATCAATGATGGTTCCTGTCTGGCCAGGCGGACGCTCCTTCTGGAGAACCAAGTCTTCCATCACAACATATTGAGGGAACAAACCACCACCCATCACCCCCCCTCACCTCCCATCCTCTCCCCCCTCCTCCTCCCCCACAGAGAGGCAGAAAAGGGAAAATAGACAGCAGACAAAGGCTGGCAGAGAAAACACTGCTGCTCGTCAGAAAAGACAGGATCTCGGTTGTGAATGGGGAAGTTCAGATGCAGCAACTGTCACCAAAATGTCCCATCACAACCACTTCACCGAGAAAATGATTCAAGTTTCAGAAAAACTAACGCTCAGTGTAAAATCACAGGAGAAAATCCAGCTGTTTTTCTGCAGCTTTTTATAACTTCCTGTCACAGCTGGATGATATCTGGTCCTAAATTCAGGGAGGACGTCAGACATTTTTAATGAATTTACTCCAGGTTACAGACAATATATATGTATATGTAATTTCCTTTTGTTAATTAACACTGCAAAAACTGATTTATTTAAGAAGCAGGACGATGGAGCAGATGTGATTTTTCTCAGCACATTGTCCACCTGACTAATATGTGATTGGACTAATATTCAAGATTAAAGAATTAAAAGCATTTGGGAGTTATAAAATTATGATTATTATGATATGGCAACGTATCACAGTTCTTAACAAATATACTGATTTATTTAAAGAATTTCAAACAAAATATTGAAGAATAGAAAAATATTATTGAAGAATATAAATATTTGAATATTAGTGATAAATTATGCTTATATATATATATATATATATATATATAT
>NW_019525287.1:70912-80096 GCF_002814215.2 Seriola lalandi dorsalis
CCGATGTTCATTGTATATATATATATATATATATATATATATATAACCGATGTTCATTGTTTTTGTTTTGATGATGAATCAATGAAATTCTGGTCATAAATGTATAAATATGGGAAGAAATTCTTCTTGTTTTCTAGAACCAAAAGGTTCATAAGGAAATCAAAAATGTCACTGTAGGAATATTTTAAGTAAATCATAGAAATAGTCGACTTTAAAAATATATTAAGTATATCTATGTCCATATATACAGCATATAGCTGTGTGATACTTTATATCTGGGGATAAATATATTATAAAGAACCCTGATTGATTCATTGATTCACATTGCTCTATCTTTTTATCGATCAGTGTCACTAAATATAAAATGTAATGCAACCAGAACACACACCCCCCACCACCACTCATACACTCTCTCTCTCTCTCACACACACACACACACACACACACACACACACACACACACACACACACACACACACTTATTTGTGTTAATTTACCATGTCATGTCTGACAACTGGATTTTTTCATGGTTTTATTGAAACCTAAACAACCTTTGTTATATTATATTTTTCAATGGTTCTGTTGATTTTATAATTATGATATTACTCTATAATTAAGGGTTGAAAAAGCAGCCTAAAGCTACTGTGCTGCTGTAAGAAACACATATTATTACAACTATTATCATGGGAATAAATAAAGCGTAAGCTGCTGCTAATGAGATTACAAAAGACTGAGGAATTTACTTTATTATTAAAGCGTTAGAAAAGGCTTTAAAATATAATATAAAAACTAGGATTCTGCGAGTATATATCTGCAGAAAGCACAAGTCGTGGTCTTTGTACTGTCAAAGCTTTTGAATGTAATTTCCTAAGTCTCATATTTTGTTGTATTTATTGTTCTCTACAGTTGAATTCATTTTTAGACTGTTTTGAAGTTTTCATCTGCATCAATAAGATTTTCTCATATAATCTCAGCTAATAAAATAAAATAAAGGTTTAATGTTATTAATAGAGACTAATGACAGATGTATACATGTGGCACAGTAATATAGAGCCTGTGTTCTGTACATTATGAATTCTTCCATTCATGATGATTTCTCACTGTTATAATTACACTCTATGACAGTGAAGAGAGGACAACAGGAAGTGTACAGGAAGAAAAGCATGTGGAGTGACCACCTTCTTCTCTTGTCTTTGTCTCTTTTCTCTTCCTGTCTTTGCTGTCAGCTCCAGGGGAGGAGGAGACAACACAAACAAGAGTTAGAAGTGAAGAGAAATTGCCCTTTAATAAAATGTTTTGTCCACCTGGAGCATCAGTCAGCTGCTGCAGATGGAGCTGAATGAAAACCTGCTGTTTGCATTCACGGGGATGAAATGTTGTTTTGAAGAGGAAGAGGAAGAGGAAGAGGAAGAGGAGGGATTTCATTTGATAAAATCATAAATAAAAAATGTGTCATTTCTGCTGGTTGAGCAGCAGCTGCAGCTCGTGCGCTGCAGTTCACCTCCTTTATATTTGCTCTGTCGCCACGGACACAATGTTATTATCTGATCACTGCGATTATCAGCTGCAGTTTACTTTTACTTCGTTATTATTTTAATTATTGTTATAGATTTGGCTTATGAAACGCCAGACAGACACATTGTACAAAAATAAATAATAAATAAACATATTAACAGGTTTTATATTTATACTACTGTAAACGTCATTGTTTATTTTAGAGCTAAATTTGCAAAAGATATGGAAATATATAAGATAACACTGCAGATATTAACCAATCGAAAAAAACCTTCCATTTATCAAATTCATGTTTACATTCATGTGAAATCCCATATTTTATATGGAAAATGTAAGAAATTGAAAACTCCTCTTAAAAAAAAAAAAAGCATGTGAAATTTCTACATATCACATGTACGACATGTTTTCACATATTTCACATGAGAAAACCACACGTGATTTTTACATGTCACATGATGCATCTTACATGTCACATGTATCTGCATCATGTAAATTTATCGCCTAATAAAATCAAAAACCTTTGGCTATATGTATTTTCACATGTAAATGATGTTCAACAGGAAATTAATTCATACATGTTTTCTGCAAGGAAACTATATTTTAAGCAATAAAATATCTTTTTTTTTATTAAGTTGAAAAAAATTATTTTGCAATTTTAATATTTTGTTTTGAATATTAAATTTCATTAAGAAAAAGTAACAACCACCTGTAATTTTCCATGTAGAGTAAAATGTTTAATATGACCTGTGGTTATTTATCAGTCTGAATTCCCTTGTGGAAAAGTATAAGTGATATTCATATTACACCTGAATCATCATATTTCATATGTGAAAGTAACTACTACTACTTTATACATTTATACTCAATATACAATATTCCATTTATACATAATGAGTACTGTTAGTATTACTGCTTTAAGTACATTTTGATGCTAATACTTCTGTACTTTTACTCATGGAAGGATTTTGTCTTTATTATTGATTTGTGTCTCTTTAGCGACATTTTTTATGTGAAATCCATCCATGTTTTTATCTAAATAAAAGTTTGAATGCATCATTTTTTATCTGTAACAGACAATTTCTGCGCTGTGGAGCTTAAAAATAGGATCTGAGAACTTCCTCCATCACTATGACGAGGACTTTGATTCTTAATACAATGATGAGGTTTAAGATGCTGAAAACTGTGTGTAAAAGTGTGTGGTGCCAGTGTGCGTGTGCGTGTGTGTGTGTGTGTGTGTGTGTGTGTGTGTGTGTGTTATGTGTAAGGCAGCGTGTACTCCAACATATTGGTCACAGGATACATACTGAGCCCTGCTTAGCTAAAAATACACACACACTTAAACACACCAGGCCTTGTTTAGCCATACAGTCTGCAAACACAAGGACAACACAGATACACAGATACAGACCAAACACACACACACACACACACACACACACACACACACACACACACACACAGGCAGAGGCTGCTGGTGTGTGCTGACAGATTTTTATTGCACCTCATTATATTTGCTGCTGGTTTCTGTGTGACATCGAGCGACCGGCCGCTCGCCGCTCGCTCTCACTTTTCTGTTTGAAAACTCTCAGCCAGGTTTTTGATGCTAATCTGCTGTTGGTTCTGTGGTCACATTGTGTTAGCGTTAGCGTTAGCATCTGTGTCCAGTCACAGAGAAATGAGGTTTAGGTTTCTTTTCTTTAAGGGAACACAACCTGCAGCATCAGTCAGCAGCTGAAGGATGATGGGTAAATCTAATGATGCAGGTGGAACAGACGTGTTGGTTTTGGATTTATAAACAGCGATGATGTGTTTTGTGGGTGGAGCCGAACTGGTGGCTGAAAGTGACAGTTAGCGGTGTCAGGTGTCAATTTACAACTGGATGCCTTCTCCAATTATTTTAATGGTTTGCCAGAAGAAGACTAAAACCCACTGGTCACCTCTCCGACCAATCAGAGAGCTTGTTACATCTCGTGGCCAATTGGGATTGGACAGAGGCTAAATGACTAAGCTAATCGATTAGCTAACAGGAAAAGTGCTGGAAAAAGGAAATGGAAATTGAAGATTGAATCCAGGAATGTTTTCCAATTTTTTAAATGTCTTTTCAAATAGTTTTTCAAATTCTATTATTTATTTATTCATGAATTAATAAATGTATTTATAAGTGGTTTATTTAGTGAGAGTCTTATTCTGTTTTTCTAAATCCATTTTTAAATCTGAAGTATTATATAATTTATAATATAAATTATTTTTACAGTTCCTATTTTTAATAATAATACTTGTATAAATACTGAGTGATGTTATAATTTAACTTACAGAGCAATTTGGTTTGTTTACATGCTACTTCTGCTTACATGCTAATGTTGCTAACAATGTTAATCACTATGAAACAGCATAGTGAGAATGCCAGCTTTGTTGCTGCTGTTATTAATTACATCACTGATTTGGACTCTGTGAGAGATAGTGAAGGTGTCTTCAGTCCAGTCCGTCTCTTTAATGTCTCTTTAATGTCTCTTTAATGTCTCTTTAATGTCTGTGTTGAGTCTTCACTGACAGAGTTGAGAACCTCTGGTTTAAACAGAGGACTGAAGGTTGCCTGATAAAATTATTTACTCAAGTCACAAAACTGAGCTAAACCCCGACTTAAAGCCGGACCATGTACCAGCCCAACTGAACCCAACAGCAGCTCTGCTGACGCCAAATCTGCAAATAAAACCCAGAGCTAAAGGTTTGCTGGATCTACTTTTCAAAAGATGAAACAGGTGGATGTGGACGATTGGCAAAGTTAAAGAGAGAAAGACAGAGATTTCTTAATAAATTATATTTCAAAATACCCAAACCCGAATCCAGACCCAAACCCAGACCCGAACAAGACCACAGTCCAGAACCTGGTTTGTTTTCCTTCTTGGTACAATTCATTTGTGCGGGAGTGAAAACAGCAATCGGACCAAAACAATCACACTGAGACCCTTTGGAGGACGTGGTCTCGGTCCGGTCCCAGACGAACTCCGGAGCGGTTCTGAACTGGATCCGGCTGCTCCAGACAATCTGACCAATCAGAGGAGACAACGATCTCACCTGGTTTGTCATGATGCATTTTGTTTTTTTTCTCTGTGTGAAAACAAACTGAACCAACAAGTTCACAAACTCATCAAGCGAATGGCAGCAGAGCAAAGAGACTGTAGGCGTGAAAACGAGCCGAGACTCGGGACTTTGTCAGGACCCGTTGGATCTGGTCCAGATCAGGTCCAACTACATCGAACTGTAGCAGACACACCACAAAAACTACCACAAGCAATGGTCTGCCACAGACGGCCCAACAATGGCCCAACAATGGCAGCCGACTACCAACTGTTGGCTTAGTGTAGCTGATTATTGAAATAAAAGAACGCAGGGTAAACAATGAAATGGAGACTAATCTTCACCATGGTTAGCGCTGTTAGCGCTGTTAGCGCTGTTAGCACATTCATTGACATATGTTTGCAAATTATAATAGAGTAAATTCTGTTTTTGACTATATAAATGTAAAAAGATGGACTATGTGGACTCCACCTTTTCTCATTGAAGAACCCTGAGCTTAGATTAAAATTTAAAAAGTCTTTTTCTGTTGCACTTTGTTTTGTTTTTCTTTTATCAACGAGCTTTTCACCTCCGCCATCAACAGCCAATGACAGAGCTCTTAATGGGAAGTAGAGGGCCAACTGTAAGGGCCACTGCAAAAACTACGGCCCACCGTCGGCCCACCGTCGGCCCGGTGTGTCAGGCCCTTTGAGGACATATAGAGTAAAGACACTTTGTGGTTTTTTTAAAGTTGTCTTGATTTCAAGCTGCTACAGCGTCACTGTATTTACGAGGTTTTACTTTTCTTTTCTTTTTGTAACATTAAAATGAACAACGTGTTATCGTGACTAAAATATGAACCTAAACTTCAGTTAACATTTAACATTGTTCAAAGTTTAACCTCTGATCTGATGAAAAACTCAAACTCTGAGACTCTGGGAATAAAAATGGAAACAGAACATTTGACTTTATTTGAAAGTGTTAAACTAACTTTAGCTGCACAGATGTTTCCACGGTCTAAAAGTTTAAAACAGCGGTATATAAAGAGGAGCGGCGTTGTGAGGAGATAAAACTCTCTCTAATAAGAAAGCTGTGTGCTGTGAAAAGATGAAATGGTGCTGTGAGCAGATAAAAAGGAAGTGCTCGCCGCTGATCCGTCCCTGTTGACGCTCCATTGACGGAGAGCAGCGGAGCGCACCGAGATCAGCGGGCTTTTTAAAACAACAAAACCAAAGATCACACCAGGTTTAAGAAAATATTATTATGTCTTGTAATTGGCAGGACTGAACCAAGCAAGCGGGGGGGGGGGGGTCGCCCCAAAGACAAGGAAGGAAGGAAGAGAGGAAGGAGGAAGGACGGGGGGGCAAATTGAACCGACACCACTTTGCACTTTGACAATCGGATTTAGTGAGTTTGTTTAACCCGACAGGCCCTCACCGAGCCGCCTGCTTTTACACACTCATTAAAACGATTATTCACGACCCGTCGAGTGTTTTCTTGCTCGTTCACATGAACCCCCTGCCCAACACCACCATCCGCCCCCCCTCCCAAAACCTACCAACACACACTGAGTCTTACTTTACATGGTAAAGTCCCGCTGTGTGGTACTTCAGTACAGTATATTCAGTAGTAATAACAAAGTACATCAAGTACTTAACTACAGTTCTGATGGACGTCAGTGAACTCTTTTAAATCTCTTCTTAAAACAAACTTAAAGTTGAGCTTTTCCCGATTTGACTTAGTTTTACTTAATTTTACTTAATTTAATTGAGTGTTTTTGTTTTTATTGACAACATTTTATTTTCATTTTTTATTTGAATGATTTTACTGATCGCCCTCTTGCTGGTGACACGTCCCTTGGTTTATTGCACTAAGACGCTTTAATTGTCTTTTGGATGCTTGTTTTAATTGTTGCCTTATACGACCTGCATATTTCATTTTGCCGCCTTGTGTAAAGCACTTTGTTCCTTTGAAGAAAAGAGCTCTATAAATAAAGATCATTATTATTATCACTTTGAATTTTTCCTTTTGATGCTACTTTATATTTCTACTCCACTACATTTGTTTTAAGGCTTTATTTACTTTGCAAAATCAGATTAATAATGAAAAATATATTCAACAAATACAAGAATATGTCTTATTATAGACTAAGCTACTTGGTGTATGTAGTATAGCAGGCTAGTAAAAATAGCATGTTAAATTAGCGTTACCTTAAAGTGACGTGCTTTACTTTACTTTTTCCATTTTATGCAATTTTTTTCTTTGAATCCTCATATAATACACTTTTACTTTAGTATAATTTTATCTTATCGTAGGACTTTTACTTATAATTGAGTGTTTTTAAAGTACTGCTACTTTAATTGAATACTTCTTCCACCACTGAGTATATTGTGTGCATGTAGTACACAGTACCATCTATAAAGGGTTTATAAGCCGTAATTAATCACTTAATTAAAGGTTAATAAATCATTTAATAATGCTTTATAGATCAGTTATAAGCAATTAATAAGAACAACTCCTGGGTTGCCAGGTTGTGGAAAATCCTCCTCCACAACAGCTGCAGGAAATCTGATGTTGATTTTAGGGTCGTTTTTATGACATTTTTTCTGATTCTGTTTAAATAGTTTTTGGGTAATAACATGTCTCTGTGCTTCTATTCATTAATAATGCAGTTATAAATGTTTGTATGGCATTAATAAAGGATCGTGAGTTTCTAATGAGCCATTAGTCAGTCAGTCAACTGCAATATAAATGTTAATAAATCATTAATTAAAGGTTTTACAATAATCAATCAAGTCTGGAGATGGAAATGTTAATAATCAGTTCATAGACTGTCATACAGTGTAAAACATACAATGTACTGAGTGTTATATATAATAGATGAATCCACAACAAGTCGTACAGTTTACTGAAGATGTGAAAGAACAGCAGGTTCACACAGAGCCGGAGGGTCTGAGTCTTATTGATTATTTTGTTACATCATCTTAAATCTCAGTACCTGCAATTTTTCTGGATTATCCCACTTAAATAATCCAAATGTTTTTTATATGGATATATTAATGGATAAATCAGTGACCATGTTATAAATCAGATAT
This sequence comes from Seriola lalandi dorsalis, assembly GCF_002814215.2. Classification (NCBI taxonomy): domain Eukaryota; kingdom Metazoa; phylum Chordata; class Actinopteri; order Carangiformes; family Carangidae; genus Seriola; species Seriola lalandi. Next base: position 78,580 of record NW_019525287.1, read on the forward strand.
AAACCTGGTGTATTCTTAATAATGTTAATGTTTGTGAACACAAGCTGTAATTAAAGCTTGTCGCTTCCAACAGTTTATTAAGGATTTATTAAAGGTTTTCCTCACTTGTATAACTGGACTGATGGATGGACGTTCTCATTGCTCACATTTCAGCCATATCTACTAAAAATACATAAATCATGAATAGTAAATGTTGTAAACTCAAACATAATCTCTTACTCTAAATTAAACCTCAGTGAAAAGAGACTTAAAAATTAACAAAAAGAAAGAAAACTTTAGTGCAGCAAGTCGAGGAACTCGTTAGTCTTAAGTCCTGATGCTTTCAGGAGCACTTTTTTAAAAAAAAGTTTGTAAAATGGATTTTATGACTATCATGCTTTTGGTTAATCGTGTCGTGGTTGAGTCCAAACTGTTCACAAGGTTCGACTGACTGGGCAAAGCAGGAAACTGCCCCCAGGCCTCATGTGGGTGTGGGCTACATCATTTATTAATCACAAATTTCTTAGAAACTGGCACCACTGATATGGAATATAGATATAGAACAATATATATATCTCTCTATATATAGAGATATATATAGATATATAGATATATATATATATATATCTATATATATAGACAGAGAGAGAGAGAAATATCACTGGTCCTCCATCCTCCATCATGTAGAGGGACCCAGGATCTAGTTTTAAGACCTGAACTCTTTTAGTTTGTATTGAGCTCATTGGTTGTGAAGTTTACAGCAGGGTCAGGAATATCACTGACTGACTGAGAGATGAAGTTACTCCATTGGTCAGCTGGTCAAATGTTTCCTAATTGGTTGTCACTCTTTCAAAATGACTTGTTGTGAACAAGTGTCGACAACTTGGCGCCTTTTCACTAGACAAACCAGCTGACACTAGACAAACCAGCTGACACTAGGCTGAAACCAGCTGACACTAGACAAACCAGCTGACACTAGACAAATCAGCTGACACTAGGCTGAAACCAGCTGACACTAGACAAACCAGCTGACACTAATCAAACCAGCTGACACTAATCAAACCAGCTGACACTAGGCTGAAACCAGCTGACACTAGACAAACCAGCTGATACTAAATTGAAACCAACTGACACTAGAAACTAAAATATTCACATTGTCACTTTTGCTTAAAAACAATTTATAATCTTTATCTGTCTTTCAACAAATTGATTAATCAGTTAATCATTTCAGCTGTAGAGTCCTGTTGGACACTGGTTGTCATGGCAAACAGTGACACTATGGGGGTTAATAGGGGCCCAACAACAGATTTTTGCCCCGGGCCCCAGAGGAGGTAAATCCGGCCGTGCTCTTCACTTCTTTTCCTTCATGTCAGACACAGAACATGAGACTTGTTTTCCTATAAATGGCTGCAGGTTTACAGTGAGATCAGACATCTATGTGACTCTGTTGTGCAGGTGGGAGGTTTACTGCCTTGCTCGAAGGCATTTCAACCAGACATGCAGACAGAGAAGAGGTTGTATAAACATGTAATATTTCA
>NW_019525287.1:80888-85333 GCF_002814215.2 Seriola lalandi dorsalis
CACACACACACACACACACACACACACACACACACACACACCATCTCACTATACACTAATCCTAATTATTTTTCGGTATTTATATCCCGCTCTTTGGCCTCAAATCAGCTTTTTTCCCACTCTGAGGTCACATGGCAGTAGCAGGTTTAACTGACCACTAAAACCAGTCAAACACCAGTAAAACCAGTTCAAATTAAAGAGCTGTGTGTGTGTGTGTGTGTGTATGCAGATTCAGTGAAACTTTGACCTCTGAGCTGTTTAAAGCTGCAAATATTTCCAGGATTCAGACACGAAGAAACGGCACATTAGCACAGAAAAAAAAACTGTTTTGATTTATTTCCGTCTCTTTCTGCTGCTCAGAACTCGTCGATGGTTTTTGGCTGCTGAGTTTCATCGCACCAGAAAATTGTTCTGATTATTACAGGAATAATGTTGTTTTTATGCCACAACATTCACAAACAGCTGCGTCCAGTGAAATATTCACCGGAGCTTTAAAGGAGATTCCAACAGAACTGAGCTGAAACTGAGAAACTTAAAGGAAGTTTGGTGACAAATTATTTTACAGATGTTTAGTTCAGTTTGTTGCTCCATTTAAACTCTGTTTAAATATTTAACACTCATTTATTCTTTATTAATACTGAATTATCCATCAACACACTTCACATTCTGCATCCTCTGAATAAACGTCTCTGGGTCATGCTAGCTTAGCATTTAGTTTATCCACTGATCACATTTTATTTTAGCTGTGAAATGTTTTGGTTCTTTTTCAGGAAACTTCTGAGATTATTTGAAAATAAATTGGAAAATAAAACTTTACTGAAAATTCTTCATAACAAGACAAAACCACAAATTTGCAAAAAGGTCATAAGGTTTTAGCTTCTTGTATTATTATGAACTTTATGGCTGAAAAATGTTGATTACAGCAGAAAACAGCAGCAAATACAGAAGAAAAAAAACTGAATATTAAAATACAATGAAATGTTATCAATATTTTCAAGGTATCTTTGAGTTTATATTAATTTTCAAACTGCACTTTCATATGAATATGAACAGTAACTGAGTTCTTTAAATTAACACGTTCGAATCTCTGGTTTTATCTGAAGAACCGGAAGACGTTGAGTTTAACTGTCAATTAAAAATATTTGTTAAAAAATTCATTTTTTGTCAATCAACAAATTGATCAATTGTCTGATCGTCTCAGCTCTGGGGCCAACAACAAGACCTGAACGTGCAGACAGCATCTTTTTTCTTCTTCTCTTATTAAAAACAATTTCATATAAATATCGGTTCTTTAAAAACAAACAATTACTACAATTATTTAAGCTGCTCATGATGTTTCAATATTAAATGTTTTTAATTATTCTTTTGTTTTATTGCCATTATGGAAACAAATCCAATCTGTGATGATGATAAACGCGGGAAAATAAAAGGAAAGTGTCTCCGCAGCAGCGCGTGAGTGACGGAGGAAAAGGCTTCAGGCCCCTGATGTTTTCTTCAGAGATTTTTCATTTTTCATCTGTTTGTGACTCACAAACGGAAACGTGACCGTTAACATGCACGCGCACAGATTCCCGGAGTCTGCGTGGTGCGTAAAAATGCGTAAAACCGCTCTGAAATAAATAAATAAATAAATAAATAGGCTGTGAATTTATGTGGATGTCACGTGCTTCATGTTCACATCACACACCTCCTCTCGGAGCGCAGGTGTCACTGATCAGCATATGGTCACGTGGTGCTCGAGTCATCGCAGCAGACTGTTGATGAGTGCGAATTAAAAAAAAAAGAAGAAAAAGAAAAAAGACGGGAAACACGAGCGCGTGATTACGGTAAAAATCCTGCGCGGTGAGAGCAGCACGCGACGTATAAACAACATATAAACAAGAAAAAGTGTTCACATTATTAACACACACGCGCGCGCGCGCACAAATGAATAAATCAGATTGCCGGTCAGGCTGCATTTCTTTCTTTTCTCTAAATACTCGTTTTTAAAACTATTTATTCATCAGCGTTTGGAATTATTTTTGATTTTATGACTATTGATTATTGATTCTGCTTTCCTGAACACATTATTATTATTATTATCATTATTATTATTATTATTAATTATCATTATTATTATTTTATTTAAATGTAAAAAAAAATCAAATGTCAAACTTACACATGCAAAAACAGTTCCACTGGAATTATAAACGAAAACACGTTGTTTATGATGATGATGATGATGATGATGATGATGATGTCCCAGATTTTATTTTATATTTTATTCATACATATAAAATAAATGTTTTATTAGTTTCTTCTGTTTAAATGTTGTTTATTGACAACAGATGAAAATTAAATTTCTTTCTACTGAAATTGCAGAAAATAGTCTGAAACATTCATTTTGTTTTCATGACACACACACACACACACACACACACACACACACACACACACACACACACACACAGTGAATAAAACTAATAAAACACTACAGTAATAATTAGCACACAGAGAAGTTTGATGTGAGGGAACAGAGTGCCGACTGTTGATTTACATGTTGACAGTAACTGACAGTAACACAGTGTCCTGTCAGGGCTGAAGACACCAGTGTCCCCGTAATGAACATTTTATTAATTATTTAAAGTATTTTTCACATTTCCTCAAATTATTTGTGGGATTAATTTTACTCAGTGAATTTCTCTCTAAAATCTAAACCATCTTTTCATCACTGTCAATAATAAAAACAGATTCAGTCAAATGTCTCTGAACTAAATTAACAGGACGTCGTCTTTTTACTTCCTGTGTTTATGTTCAGTGGCTGAAACTCTGCTCACCTCAGGTCATCCAGGTGAACATCAGACGTCACACCTGTACAGACACCTGGAGTCAACATGTGCACCTGCTCAGGTCGTTAGCTTTAAGAAATCTCATAATAATAATATTTCTAAGACAAAGAATTTAAAGGCACAATCCGTATATTTAGGAAACCGGACGAGACCCAAATTCCAGGTGTTTTGAGGGCCCGCCCCTTCCCTGCTGGTGCCCCAGGTACTTAGTTCATTGGACCTTCTTAAAATGAAGCTCCTTTGACACACGACACTGTTTCACACCTGTCAGACAGGTGCACAGGAGACAGTGACTCATGCAGAGGAACGTTTGGGATCCACTCGCTGACGGCGCTGAACATGAAGAAGCAACATCTCCATGGAAACTTCAAAAACTTCTGATCTCTGATCTTCATCTCACCAAACCTCAGATTCATCTCCTGTCTCACCGGAGGGGCCCGAACCAACCGACCAACCACAGCACACCTGACGCTAACATGTGACCACACAGGTGTTCTCACATCTGTGCAGCTACAGTAACAACAAAAGTCTGTTTCCATTATTCCAGTGAAGCCAGTGAAGGACTCACAGCCCACGTCATGAACTCTGTGTGTCCAGCAGCAGGGCCGGATTTAGAGGAAGTAACTGATGTATTGATGATGAAAATAATCGGCAGGATTTCTGTGATGGAATAAAAACACAATATTTCAACAAATGACCACAACACAAACTGAAGCCGTTCAGGTCCTAGAACTGGAGCACAGGGTCCGTCTGTAAGACCGGGCTCATGATATGGAGTAAACACGGGGCCTTTGGGGCCCCTGGAGGTGTGGGGCCCCTGGAGGTGTGGGGCCCCTGGAGGTGTGGGGCCCCTGGGCCTGGTAATCCAGTCTGTTAGCAGACTCAGAGTGCTTTTTGCTGTGAATAAAACTTTTAATGAACTCTATGTAACTGCACTGTGACACTTCTACTTTTAAATGAAGGTAAATTAATAAACATGCAGCTGTTTGTTTTCACTGTTTAACAGATAAATGCAGTTTTCATTAAACATATATTTATGTATGTATATAAATTGTTTATAGATTGTATTTTAGTGTACACTATGTAGACACTGGACTTTAAGTAATAAAATGATAAAATGATTAGTTAATTAATCAGTCACTATAGTCCATGTGACAGGAAGTTCATCAATAAATTCTGTCTTTAAAAAATCACCAACCAGTTCAATGATCAATCGATCATATAAATTTTTTATCAAAGAGTTGATGACGTCACGTTTCATTCTGAAGTTTAATGAACCTTTAATTAATCACATGAATAAATATCAGAAAAAATCAATCACTAATAAAAATGAATTGATACAAACTGTCGCCTCCATTCGCAATTAAAATGACCAACAGAGAGCAGAGTGGGCTCAGTCAGGTGACCTTTGACCCAGAGGATTTAACCCTCCACACACACACACACACGCACCCCGACAGCCAATCCCTGCAGCCGCCTGAATCTTCAACATCTGAACCAGTCTGACCCACAGACAGCGGAAAACCAGCCAATCAAGAAGCAGCCGGTAAAACAACCAAATGTTTTTCTCACATCAGCAGCTTCACAGCCAAACTCAGTATCTGTTCAGGTCTGGAC
>NW_019525287.1:85885-86902 GCF_002814215.2 Seriola lalandi dorsalis
GACGCTAATGGAGCTAATGTAGCTTCCTGCAGCTAATGAAGCTAATGCAGCATTCTGCAGCTAACGACGCTAATGAAGCTAATGCAGCTTTCTGCAGCATTCTGCAGCTAATGAAGCTAATGTAGCTTGCTGCAGCTAATGAAGCTAATGAAGCTAAAGCAGCTAATGCAGCTAATGAAGCTAAAGCAGCTAATGAAGCTTCCGGGTGCTTCGTATAATTTTCTTGTTGAAGTCGAGGACGAGCCTCTGAAACATCTGGAGCCAGATGATGAGCATCAGTCTGCAGCAGCTTCAGCTTCAGTTTAAGGGAAACTGACGGTTCAGGAGCTTCATCACTCGGCAGGTGAAGCTTGAACGCTGACATTCACTTCTCAAGTCTCTTTAAAGAAAACGTTGAGTGTTTCCTCCAGAGTTTCTGCTTGTCGGCAGGAAACTTCATCAGATCTCATTTTCCTCTGAATCCTGTTTGGACTGAAAACACCTGGAATATTTCCGTACGTTTGAGACGACGCTTCATTTCCAGTTTGGTGCCAGAAAGTGTTTTCTTTATTATTCCCGAGTTTCTCTTCTGTATCATCCACTGTGAGACTCAGGCTCTGTCTGTTCGTCACAGATGAATTCAGTTTAACTATATTTAAACTTGCCCTCGCTGCTCGTCTCCGTCTCCTGTAGAACCCGGTTCTGAGCTGATTCTGGTCTCTCCAGCTTCAGCTGATGATTTGGTGCCAAAATTTAACGAGCGTCTTGGCCAGAGTTTCCTCTGATTGATCCAGTTTTAAAATAGGAAACCAACAGACCCCCCCCACCCAGCAGCAGATATGGGTGCAGCTCTTATCGTCTGATCCCGGCTCGGTGTCGCTGTGGTTTTCTCTCCTCAGACTGTTTGTTGTCGGAGGCTCGGCTGCTCTCAGATCAGCCCCAACAACAAAGACAGACTTTCAGCAGCAATTTGTTCGTTTCCTAAAAGAGGGCTGCGAGTTAAACGAGTCCGACTGTAACGCAAGAACACCCCCCCAC
>NW_019525287.1:86922-97621 GCF_002814215.2 Seriola lalandi dorsalis
GGAGCTGCCGGGGAACCCAATATCTGTCAGGCTGATGCTATCTGTCCCATGTTAAATGGGGTGACCAGCAGTCAAAAGACAAAAGAAGCAACAGAAGGACACGGGGGAGGAGGGGGGAGGAGGGGGAGGAAGTGGAGATATCCTCTCTCTCTTTCTTTCTTTCTTTCTTTCTTTCTTTCTTTCTTTGCTCTAAACTCAAACATTTTGTCTCTTGGAGAGTTTTTAGAAATAATTAATTTGAGCCGAGAAGTTGGACGTCAGTGTGGACTGATTTAAAGTCTGATGCCAATAAATTTTAAGACTGTTCTCATCATTAACATGCAGATATATTTATTTTTATTTTCTGGTCGGTGCCAAAAACTTTCAAAGTTTCCAGAGTTTCCTGCAGGAAAAACCTGGTTCTGATTGTAAAGGCTGACGGTGATTCTTATTCTCCACCGACTTCCTCCTCTGGATCGTCTGTCACTGAAGCCTGATACCAATAAAGTTTTCTTCTAATTAAAACCCATGAACCTGCTTTTCTGAAAACATCAAGCAGATATTTTAAGGAGCGGATTGACAGAGTGTCCAGTTTGGACTGAAGAGGACGGAGCATCACATTCGAGTGGAACTTATTTTACTCTGATTATTCATCTTCCTTTCTTCCTATTTGCTGCCAGAAACAAACATTCAGACTTTTCTCCTTGAAGCTGAGACAGTGACTGAGAGCGACGGTCTGAACTGAACCCACAGTTTGAATCCTCACCGGGAGTTTTCAGCATCTTCTTCTCAAAGCCTCCGAAGACACAAACAGACCCACAGATCCAGGAGCCGGTCTGGACCGACAGAGACAAAGAGACGGACCCTGGACTGGAGCTGAATTTGGACCGTACTCTGAGTCAGGTCTTTGAACGCAGCTGCTCTGATATCTGTGTGATATCTTCACACTTTTCCAGTTTGGTGCCAAAAAAAGTCCCAGTCTGGTCTGAGAAACACAATCTGAGCGAAGAGTGGATTCAGAGCGTCGGTCTGGATCCTGGGGACAAATCCTCCGAAGACACAACCCACCTCAGAGACCTGCAGCAAACCCACAGACATGCAGCAGTTTCCCCCGGAGCATCATGGGAAAGTGAGAGCTCATCAGAGGCTCTTTCAGCCTCACAAACAGACTCAGAGAGAAAAACAACAACAACAACAACAACAAAGCAGATCGTCTCGTGATGAAACCAGCAGAACCTCGTCAGCGTCGGTGCAGATGTTGAGCAGCTGTGACCAGAAACGAACCGGAAACGTGTGAGCTGAACCTCTGTGTGTGTGTGTGTGTGTGTGTGTGTGTGTGTGTGTGTGTGTGTGTGTGTGTGTGTGTGTGTTCAGCTTCTACAAACTGAGAAAATGAAAACCGAGGATGACACAAACATCATCATCATCATCATCATCATCAGCTGATCTCTGTCCTGTTTGATCTTCTGTCTGAAGATTCAACACAAAAACCCACAAAGTACTAATTTAAAGTGATTTAACCTGCAGCTTCCGGCAGGCTGTTAAATCACCTTTGACCTTTGACCTCTTCCTTAAAGCATGTGGTAAATTATTTAAAAATAAAAGGTGCAGCAACAATGTTAATGTTGATTCAGGCTCTTATTTTGTATTTTATTAGAGGTGTTTTCCGGTGAAGTCGAATCAATTTAAAAATCCGAGTTCGTTTTATTTCTAACGTCGATGCACGAAACAGTGAAAAGGTGTGTGACCTTTGACCCGCAGACAGACTGCAGCTGTGACTCGCAGCTTCAGCTTTAAAGAAACGAGCCGCAGCTTCCGTCTCAGCCCGAGGCCTCCGCGGGAAGAACTGGAGCCTGCGCATCAATTATAGATTCAATTTCCACAAAAGAACAAGAGGAGACGGAAAACAGCGTCAGAGACGTGGCGGGAAACCGGGAAACTGAGCGTGTAATAAAAACAACTGCGCGTTTTTTCTGTTTGTTTTTTCGTTTATTTTGACTAAACAACAAATAAAAAACCTCCGGAGAGAAACAGAGAGAATCTGCAGCTCGTCACAGCAGGAGGAAGCGGAAGCGGAAGCGGGAGAGGAAGAGGAAGATGTTCATGTTCGTATTTTAGGCCAAAAATTAAAATGTGATTAAATTGATGTAAAAACGTCCAGAGACGCGCCGCGGAGAGGAGGAGTCTGTTTTCATCTGCTGGAGAGAGAGAGCGAGAGAGAGAGAGAAAGGGAGAGAGAGGGGGAGAGAGGGAGGGAGAGAGAGAGAGAGAGACGCCTAACACCGAAAACACTGCGGCTCCTGGAGCGGCGCAGTTCCCAAAAACACGCAAAGATTTGGTGCTGATTCTGCGCCATCAGAGCGGGAAGAGAGCTGAGTCTCACCTGCTGATAAAAACACACACACACACACACACACACACACACACACACACACACACACGTTGACTAAAACAAGTAGGAAGCTGCTTAAAATTCTACTTTTAAATAAAGTTTTGTCGAACAATCTGCAGGTCAAAGGTAAAAATCTTCAGTTTGAGAGAAAAAAAATGAAAAGAGCAAAAATAAATCCAGCTTCATAAAAATTAAAGACAAACTGAAACAGAAGCTTCAGTCAAACAAACAGAGCAGCAGCAAAAACACACGAAGAAGAAACGAAGTCTCATTTAGACTGAGGTGATGAGGAAGAGGAGGAAACGCGCGCGCAGCTCAGAACCACCACGGACCGGGTCTGAGACCGAACCCCGAAACCCGAGGTGTGTTCAGGGGGAGACGGAAAATATGAAACCGGAAAATTTCAGCTTCAACAAACTGCAGCAAAAACATATAGAGACGAGCAGCAGCAGCTTCTCAATAAGACACGAGGTAACACGAGTTCAACAACAACAACAACAACAACAACAACAACAACAACAACAACAACAACAACAACCATCAGCTGCAAAATGTGAATTCTGTTGCAGAAAAGAAACAAAATCTGCGCGTTTCAGTCAAAATATTCATCTTCAGTCAAAGTGAAGCAGCGGCCTGAAGACACGCTCTCCTGCGCGTGCATGAGGTCAAACACTGAAGCTCATCAGTGGAAAAATAAAAAGACACAGAGACAGAAACACCGAGACTCATTCAGCGGAAACTGTCTCAGAAAAATGCGCCAAAATCTGTAAAAATGAAGGTGGAAATTTCACCACAGTTCAGACACACACACACACACACACACACACACACACACACACACACAGGGTCAGACTCACAACCAGACTTCTCTCTAAAAATCTGCACAAATCTGGGCCGTTGTCAGAACAGCCTGAGGTCTGAGGCGGGAAACCAACGGCGCCCAAAACACGCAAACAAACAAACGTGATGTTGAAACTGCGAACGTGGCGGTGATGTTTCAGGTGAGTCGGACTCGAGGCCGCAGCGCGTCAGATTTCATTGTTCAAAAGGAGAAAATGTCACAACCGGAAGCACAAAATAAAAAACACACAACAGCCTCTCACAGTCAGTCAGGCTTCAGCGGCCTCGCGACCTCTGCTGCATCATTTCACAGTTTTTCCACAGACGCGCGTAAATCTTTACGCGTAAAAGCTTTACGCACGGGCTGCTGCCGTGTGTGTGTGTGTGTGTGTGTGTGTGTGTGCGTGCGTGTGTGTGTGTGTGTCAACAACCAAGACTCACCCAAACATAAACAGAAGAGTCTCATGTGCACGAGACGGATTATTTCGGAGGCAGAGGTTAAAAAGCTGGAAGAAGCTGTTGCCTTTTTTTTTATTGTTGTTGTTGGATTTAAACTCGCGGCTCATAATTCACCTGTTAACACATTACAATATTAGAAATATTTGAATCCCAGCTGTGAGGAAAACCCGCCTTAAGAAAAGCACACATTTACGTTTTACTGTGAAAAATATCTAAAAATTAATTTCAAAATAAAATCTAAAATGAAAGTTTTGAACCTGTTGATGGAGTCAGTGACGTCACGGCGGCAGGAGTAAAAAAGACAAAAGGATTTGCGTTAGTTATGAATGTAACCTATTCTTTTATTTTTATTTTTTTTATGATTAAAACATTTTTTTCTCTTTTTTTTACTTTTATAAGCGACAAACACGGGAATAAGAATAAGACCACAATAGTATCACAACCATGAAAAATCGTTTTAGAGACGACAATTAAAGGACAATCATTCCAAGTAGTATTAGATAATGAGGCATTTTTTCTTCTGTCAAACAAACGGGTTTTTACATGTTTCTTCCTTTAAAAAAAAAAAAAAAAAAAAGGAAAACCCCAAATTCAAATTACAAAAAGACATTTCTCTCTCTCTTTTACTAATTATACAAAAAATAAAAGAAGAAGAAGAAGAAGAAGCGTGAACGTCCGTTTTTTTTTTTTTGTTTTTTTATCGGCGATCACGTTTTACAGTGAAAGAAAAGCACATCACAGCTGCACTGCGGAAAACATCCATCCACCAAACGAGACATTTACGCTCCAAACTCAGCTGGGAAATCTCATTTCTTTACTCGGAAATGAGGAGTTCACTTCACGCTGCTGCCAACGCAGTTTCACATCTGATTTCAAGAAAAAAAAAAAACGAGGCGGATTTAAGGCAGAAATCCCTCGAGCTGCAGCCACTAAACACCCGCTCAAATGTGTCAGATCGGCGCCAAACTGTTTCAATTTCCGCTAATTTCAGAAAATAAACAAAAATCTCGTTTAAATGGACATTTTCTGCAGTGAAGGCGGCATCAGTCACCCCTTCATTCACTCACTCACTCACTCACTCACTCATTCATTCACCCACTCCTTAATTCCTTCTACATCCGGCCTCTGTCATGTTTATGCAGCTCAGTACTGATTCTATACTTCCTAAAAAAAGAAAAGAAAAAAAAGAAACCGATTCTTTGGTCTATAAAAGTCACATGAACAGTTTTCAACAGGGATATGAATGAATGGAGAAAAACAGCCTCAGGACATTAACGGCGGGAGCCAGAGTCGCTTTGCTTTCTGCTTAAAAAACAAAAACACATTTTCACTGTATAGAAAATAAAAATTTAAAATAAAAAAAAATTAGTGTTTAAATTTCGTAAAATAAAATCATCCTCCGCCGCTTCTTTTCTGCCCCGCACGAGACCTGATAATACTGCAAACATGCGGGCGAGACCGGCTATTAGATATTATTATTATCATTATTATTATTATTATTTTTACCTTTTTTTAAATCTCAAAATTAGACAAAACTATTTTAAATACACATTCTATAAAAGTAATGCCTCCTCCAACAACAACAACAACAACAACAACAACAGAAAAATAAATCAGCGTACAGCTCCCATCATCCTCTCTGTTTTTATCTCAGCTCACATTGCATGTCGCTGACTGACAGAACTATACAGAGACAAAGCCCAGACACTTATAGTAACAGACATTATGTACACAGAAATCAAAACTGCAGAAGATGGAGCAGAAGAAGAAGAAGAAGAAGAAATAGAAGAAGAAGAGATAATAATAATAATATTAAAAAATACCTGGAAACTTCAGGGCTGCTTTCTGTGAGTGTTTCTCTGCTGCTCTTTTTTGTTTTGCAGTTTAAGTCTCTCCTCTTTTTTCTATAGTTGGTAGTTTATAATAATTTTGTAATTTTTTTTTACAATGTAAATGTTCAGTGTAAAATGTTCAACTTACAGTTCCAGTCATTTTAAGATTTTCACTCCTTCAGGGGGGAATGGGAGGATGGATGGATGAATGGGAGGATGGAGGATGGAGAGGTGAGGTAAGGGTGCAGGGGGTCAAGCTGGAGGGGTGAGGGTTTTTGGGGGTGTTAGTGTATAAGCGGGTTGGACGTCGACCCCTGGTTTTGATGCGTAAAATAGTCAGACAAACCCCCGGAAAGTCCCGAGGAGAAGGCCGGCAGAGAGCCGGACAGAGCCGGCCTCAGAGAGTCACAGGGCAGCGAGGAGGAGGACGGAGCCTGCGGGGAATTGGAGGCCGAAGCCCGGGCGGCCTGCAAGGAGCCGCCGCCGCCGCTCTGCGTGGTCATGGACGGGTGCGGGACGTGGGGGAAAAAGTAACTGGTCTGCCCGGCCAGCAGGTTGACCGAGCACGGGTTCAGGGAGTAAGTGGCCCCGGAGCAAGGCACGGAGAGGCCGCAGGGCACCGCCGAGGCCGCCAGGGCCGCCGCCGTCAGGTGGTGCGTGGCGTAGGGGAGATCCCCGCCGACCAGCCGGTCCATGCTGAGCCCGTTGGAGGACGGGAACGACGAGTGGTTGTTGCCCATGTTCTGGGTGAGCATGGTGCTGTAGGACATGGGGTGACCCGGGTAGCCCGAGGAGGTCCCGTTGTAGCCCAGGGCGCTGCCTGCCCGCGGGTGGTGCAGGGAGAGGAAGGGGGACATGGGCCAGTACAGGGAGCCGGCCCGGTCCATGAACGTCAGCCCGGAGGTGAGCCGGGCTCCGCGCTTGAAGGCCAGCTTGGCCCGGGACGTGGTGGACCGCCGCCGGAGCTTCCCGGTGGTGCCGCCGATGAAGACGTCGTCGCTGCTGGGGTCCAGCATCCAGTAGTTCCCCTTGCCCGGGTCGTCGTAGTGCCGCGGCACCTTGACGAAGCATTTGTTGAGGCTGAGGTTGTGGCGGATGGAGTTCTGCCAGCCCTGCTTGTTCTCCCGGTAGTACGGGAAGTTTTTCATGATGAATTCGTAGATGCCGTTGAGGGTGAGCCGCTTCTCCGGGCTCTGCCGGATGGCCATCATGATCAACGCGTTGTAACTAAAAGGAGGTTTTTCGTACTTGCCGCTTTTCTTCTCTCCGTCCTTCCCTCCGGCGCCGTCCCCGTCTTTCCCGTCCTTCTTCTCCTCCTGCTTCTCCTTCTCGTCCGGGCAGCTCTCCGGGCTCGTAGAGTCACTTTTAGAGTCCGCTTTCACGTCCTGCTGCGCGGCCGGGAGAGGAGCTTTCTGCTCGGCTTCGTCTGCGCCGCCGGGCCGGTGGTGGTGGTGGTTCTGGTGGTGGTGGTTCTGGTGGTGATGCTGGTTCTGGTGGTTGTTGTTGTCGCTTTGCACGGCCTCGGGCACCAAACTGTTTATACTGAACGACGATTTAGGAATCATTTTCACCTCTTTGCGCTCTCCCATATCCAACATCACCGGGCAATGAGGGGGGAAAATGGCAACGACCAAAAGCGACGAACACAGCTGGGTCTCAATCTGTCCTGTCTCTGCCTGCGAACCAGGACGGGAAGGAAGGAAGGGGGGATAGATAGGAAGAAGGAAAGTATAGCCCAACAAACTATTTCATGTTCGGTTTGGGGAGAAAAAAGGCAACACACACACACAACACACATGTACACACACATCGATAGGAGACAGATAGCTGCAATTAATTAGGGAGCCACAGCCACTAAAGCAACTAAAAAACATTGGTTGGACCTTTCCAGTCCTCAGCCAACCAGGGGAACATTAGTATTAAATATTAAGGCGTCCTCTGCGCTTTCAGCCAATCATGACGCACAGGGAAACACACACATCCACCAATGCCGTGCACGCTGCAAAAAATGCCCACCCCGAAGAGTCCTCCCGCGGCTTCTTGCTCATAAAAAATCTTTATTTGCTCAAAATAAAAGCCGAGACTCTCAGCTCGAGCTCGTGTTTTTATTCTCTCTGAGGTGAATCGTTTGTTTTGGGGAGTTTTGTTGAATTTTTGCATCTTTACGTGATAAAGCTCGTGACTCCGGCTCATATTTTCAGCCTCATTTCCGATCCAGACTCTTGATTTGTGCAATAAATGAATCTTAAAAAAAAGGGGGAAATAAATAATTTTCGGACCTAATTTCTTTATTTTTACTCACACATTTTTAAAGAAAATGAGACTTTCGCAGCGTCTAACGCCCAGATGAAGCTCCGGCGCGGACACTTTTTGCAGCGGGGAAAACACACTCACCCCTATAAACACTCGTCCGCCTTCCCCTCATCCCTCCCCTCTCTCATTCTCTCCCCCCACCTCAACTAAAACCGTCGCTGGAAAACACACACCGTGCATGCGTACACCCAAATCCCCGCCGCTCGTCATATTTACACTCCTTCGATTCAAATATTTTCCCTTCGGCGTCTCCAAAACTGTTTACATCCCGACGTGGAGGGAAAATAAACAGAGGAGAGGGGATCCGGAGGGCACGCAGACACGGTCAGGACACGGAGAGGTGGTTTGTGTGTCAGACCGCGCGGCGCAGAGAGGCTGCGGGCTGTGTCTCCAAAGCCGATTCTCCGTGCGTAAAATGCGCGTAAAATGTGCGTAAACACGGTGTCATGTCGGTCCGCTGCTTCCAGGAAGGTTGGTGTTGTCAGTTTCCTCCCGGCGGCTTCATGTTGGAGCAGAACTGAACAACAACACTGAGTGAAGTGGAAGCAGAGACTCTCACTCAGTTCACGTTGAATGAATAAAAAACGAATGAGTGCAGAGATGGAGGCCGCGCGGGAGACGTTTTTAAAACTGAAACCAACGTGTCTCCAGACAGAATATTTAATATCACTGATGATTATGAAAACATTAGATATTATTTAAAGTATTTAAAGGATGATTCCAACTCATTTCCAACAGCATCTATTTCACTTTTTCTTTAGGAGAAACATTTCGGAAACATCTTGAGTCTGAAGTTACAATTTTAGCAAAATAATAATCAGATAATTCATTAACTAGAACTTTTACTGGAGCCACAGCTGCTCCACCTCTCCGTCATCTTCCTGCAGCTACAACACAGACATGTTCTGAGGATTGTTCTGGGCTGTAAAAATAAAAATAAAATCTTCAGATTTTCATGTTCTGGGATTTAATCTGAGCATTTAAATGAAAAAATAAAATATGGAAAGTTCAGATATAAATCTAAATATATAGGCTACAGGTGGGGGTGGGGGTCTGAGTGTTATTAAAATCCTGGTTACGGCCCTGTGACTAATACTACTACTCCTGCTAAAACTGCTGTTACTCTTATTAATCATATTTTACAGTATTATTGGATGTCACTGCTATTGTTGCTATAGCTACTGCTAACACTGTGCTGCCACTTTCACCACCTCTGCTGCTGTTTTTATGACCGTGCACTACAACACACACACACACACACACACACACACACACACACACACACACACACACACACAGTTGTTAACAACATTCAGGAAAACTTTATTGAACTTGATTCTCTCTGTAAAGTCAAGTCTTTATGGTTTATTTAATTCATTTAAATATTAAATATTAACAGGATTAAAACAACAGCTGATGTTAAATGTTGCTGCTGAAACAACAACAACAACAACAACAACAACAACAACAACTTCCCGCGGCTCTTGCAGTAACACTGCTGCTCTGTACCGGCCAACATTAAGAGTTTTGTCACCACCTCTCCTGCCCCTCAACAACATCCCACCACGATCCACAAGCTGCCAACAATTCCACCTTAAACCAGCACCCTGCAGCCAGGTGGGTCAGGACTACAACTACTGACTCTACACCCTTAAGGTGGAATGATGAGAGCCTCGGGGTCACGTCAGATCTGTGCGAGTTTGTGACCACAGGGAAGTTCACAGCAGCAGAGTTCATTCACGAGTTTTCAGATTTCCCTCTGACCGTAAACACACCAGTCCCCAAATCACTAATAAAACAAAATAAAATAAAAGCTTTCCGCGCAGACACGTGACCCTCCGGTTAATAAAGGGTTTATAACATGTTTGTTCATGTCGTGATTCTGTTGTGGTTCCTCGTGCAGCAGACACGAACTCCAAGTGTCTCATCCGGTACAAAGTCTCTTCACAGACACCGGGACACCGGAGCGTCACCGACACGTCTGAGTCCGTGTCCTCTGAGAGGCCGAGCTGCCGGTCCGGTCCGGTCCGGTCCGGTCCGGTCTGCTGCGCTCCATCAGGGTCACCGGCTCTTTTATTATTAATCATTATTAAACCAGAGAAACCTGAAGGCCACACCACAACACAGCAGCTGACTTCACCGTGATGCTCAGACATGAAGCAGCAGAAAGAATCAAAGTGCAACTTCCTGTTTTACACCGTTTCCTAAACTTTGTCTGGATCTTGTTTCTTTGCACGTTTTGAATTATTTTTGCTCTTTTTACGATTCGTTTCCGGTTTATTTGATTTTTATTTAAACTAAAAGTCAGTTTTATAAAGATTTGGCATTAAGATTGACTCTTTTTATTATTGTGTCTGGTTTCTGTTTTATAAAATAAATGAATAAATAAAACAAAGATAAAAGTAAAACATAAAAAAACCTTCAATAGTTTAATATTCAGCTGACGAGTTAAAACAATAAATAATGACAGAAGCATTTTATGGAAATCTCTTGTTTAGCTGAGTTAATAATAATAATAATAACAACAATAATAATAATAATAATAATAACAATAATAATAATAATAATAATAATAATAATAATTAGGCATCCTAAAGGCGCATTTTGCTGCTGAAAACTAATGTTGGTTTTATTTGGTCATGCTTTTATTTTGACGGGCTGGTTTAACTTGATGCTGTTTGTTGTTCAGCTCCTCGTGACACTCAGTCAACTCAACATCCTGGTTGTTTACTGTTGTTGTTGCTTTGCTCGCAGTTTGGACCGTTCACCGGCTCCTTATATGTTCTCTGCTGCAGTGTGTGTGTGTGTGTGTGTGTGTGTGTGTGTTGAGGTAAATTCCTGCTTGAGTCTGTCGCGGTCTGTGAGACTGTGCAGCATCCAAACA
>NW_019525287.1:97641-104656 GCF_002814215.2 Seriola lalandi dorsalis
CAGCAGAGAAAAACATCCATCCAGCCTCAGAGACAAAAAGCTCAACAGACTCTGTGTTTCCTGGTTTCTTTCACCTGCAGCTTCGTCTGATTTATAGAAACAGTTTCTCTGGAATTGAACCTGGAATGAATCGGAAGCAGCAGGTGGAGTCGTCACAGACCTGGAGTCAGACGGTTTCTGTGGCTGTTTGAAGGAGGAGAAAGATGTGGATCTCCACAGAATCAAACGTTAAAAATTCACTATTTGTTGCAGCTTGAAAAGTGAGAGAAAGGTCGAGTCTCAAAAGACTGAAATTCAAACGAAACTCTCTCGTCAGTGGAAGTGTGAAGGATCAGAGAGAGAGAACCAGACTCTGCTAACTCCCCCATGAAGGAGTGTTTGACTAACAACTGTGAACTCAAATCAGACTGAACCAGACTCCATTCATTTTCCTCCGAATTAAAACACTACTTCACTGGATTAGAGAGAGGGTGATTCCCGCCTCTGTTGTTGGATTTAAACCCACAGACACTTCAAACCAAATTAGACATTTTAGAACAAACTAAGTTCCTCTCTTGAATTTCAGGAGGGAAAAAAAAAGGGAACTTATAAAGAAAAACCCTCTTTGGTCTGAACTGTGAATCACCGTGGCAACTAAAGAGAAAGAAAACTCTGTCAGAAAGATCTGCTTAGATTTTGACATAAACGTTGTTTTTTAATAAGTAATTTAAATGAAGTTACCTTCACCATCTGCTTTTATTTCAAAGCTGTCCGATACGAGCCGTTTTTAATTAAACTCATGAAGCAACATTGTGCAATTACAGCCTCCAGATGTTTATCAGGATGATACATTTAATCCAGTTTGTCAGCAGATTTAAACATTAAATTTTTCTGATACAAATTATTGGATGGAAGTCGAGACCCGGTTCCTAATCAGTGTCACAATGACGTCAAACTCGTGCGTCCACGCTGCTGAAAACGCCGCACCGAAGAAAGATGGCGACAGTGTTGGTCGTGACTGTGACTCCAGCAACATCCTGAAACATCTGTCTCTGAAGGAGGGTTTAAACTGGTTCAATATCCTCAGTTATAATAACATTAGCATCATGCTAATTAGCACCACGTAAAATTAATTAATTCATTTAAAAGATGTTATTGTTTCCGCACAGAAAGTTGATCAGGAATCATTTAGGGAATCAATAAAAAATAGGACTGATAATGAATCAATAATAGTATTGGTCTCGATGAAAAGATGGATTCCCATCCGTACTACAAAAATGTAGAAAATACTTTCAGCTCTACAATCTTGATTTCATGTTTTATCAATGTAAACTTTGTATGAAATGGATTTATTGACTAATTAAAAAACGTAATGAAAAAAAAAAAAAATTTAAATTGAATCGGAGCTGTAGAGAGAAGCGTGACCTTTGACCTCCAGCGAGGTGATCATAATTACCATCTCAACCATCATTAGGAACAAAGATTGATTCTGTCTTTGTGGATTTTGTGTGAAACATCTGTTTAGCTTCCCCCGGTCCGACCAGTTCCTGATCGTTTCAGCTGGAAACTGTTTCTCCTCTGACGATGCTAGGGTTCTTCAGGAGGTTCCACCGGTTCTTCAGGAGGTTCCACCGGTTCTTCAGGAGCTCTTTAAGGGGTTTCAGGAGAATTTAAGGAGTCTATAGGGTTCTTGATGGGTTCTGAATTAAGGGGGTATTCACAGGTTTTAATAGAGTTCCCGGGTTCTTTAGTAAAGAAACGGAGAAAGTTTTTGGTTTGTGTTTGAAATGTTTGATCCAGATGTGAAACAGGCTGTTAGTTCTCACTTTCCTCCGCTGCAGAACATCTGTTGTTTTCCTCGGCTCTGACAGAAACACGGAGCGACGGTTTATTCAGCAGGAGAATGACTCTGCATGTGTGGGTGATCAATATTGATCAATGAAGCTGAACGTGCGACTGATCGGGAGTTTACTGACCTGAGGGCAATTAGGAAGAACACGAAGACGACACAATGAAGAACCTCAGACCTGACAAAGGATTAAAGGTTTTCAGTGGCCTTTAAGGGGTTTCTCATGAGCTTAAGGGAGTCGTTAGGGGGTTCTAATAGTTGTCATTGGGTTTAATGGGTTCCTAAGTAAGTTCTAAGTTAAGAACTAAGTGAGTTCTTAAGGGGCACAACTGGGTCATAACAGGGTGGAGATTCAGGAGGTTCTCAGGGGTTCTAGCTGATCTTATATGGTTAATTGTCCCTTTGAGTTCTTCAGGGGTTTCAGGGATTAGCAAATGGGGTCTTAGGTTTCGCACAGGGTCTTAATGGTTATTAAGGGGTTATTAAGGGGTTGCTGAGGTTCATAAAGGAGGTTCCAGCAGCTGTTAGGAGTTGAAGTTGTGTGGGGGTCTTGAAGTGGTTCCGGTAGTTCTTGACAAGATTTGCAAGAGGTGGTTCTGCGAGTCCTGAGGGGTTTCAAGGGGATTTTTTTGAAGGGTTTCTAGGGTTCTTCGGGAGGTTCTACCAGTTCTTCATGGAGCTCTTTAAGGGGTTTCAGGAGAATATAAGGAGTGTATAGGGTTCTTGATGAGTTCTGAATTAAGGGGGTATTGACAGGTTTTAATAGGGGTTCTTTAGTGGGTCAGTGACATTGTCAAGGGGTCCCAGCAGCTTTTAGGGGATCGCTTGTGTTCTTGGGGCAGTTGTTTGTAAAGGGTTTCAGTGGTTCTCTGGTGGGATCGACAGACTTTTAAAGGGTCAGTCGGGTTATTAAGAGATTGTACTGGTACTTAATGGGATTCTAGGAACCTAAGAAGAACTTAAGGGTTTTTATGAGACCTGATGGGGATCCAGGGGTTCTCGAGTGGCTTCAAGTGGGTTTTAAGGAAGTTCTCGGGCTTCCTCTGAAGATAGGGTTGTTAAGGAGGTTCCATTTAACAGGTTCCCGGGGCTCTCTCTATGGGGTTCTTAAGGGGACTCTTGTGGTTCTTTAATAAGTCCTCATTGGGTTACTGAGCAGGTTCAAATGGTTCTTAAGTTGGTCCCAGGGATTTTAAGGTAATTGTGGAACTTCTTGAGGGGTCTGCTGGATTGTTAAAGGGTTCCTGGGGCTCCTACGGGGGTTCAGAGCTTATTGAGGACTTCCAGAAGATTTTCAGGGTTGGTCACGGATTCCTATGAGGTGGGTTCCGGTGGATTTGAGGGAAGTTCCATAGTTTCCTAAGTGGCTCCATGATGTCACTAAGGTTCCTGTGGGCTCAAACACAGCTGCAGCCATGTGGGGAAATGTTCAGGGGTTCTTGGTTCTGAAGGGGGAGTTTAAGGGGTTTGGGTCTTCTTATGGTTGTTCCATGTGACTTTATGGGGTATTCATGTAAATACCCCACGTGGAACCTTCTAAAGGGTTCCACAGACATTCAAGGAGGTTCCAGAACATAACAGGAAAATGTTGAGGGATTGTTGAGGGCATCAATATGAGGGATTTGTTTGGTAATGAATTATTAATTTATTAATAATTAATTATTGGTTTTGGTGGGTTCCAGCTGCCCTGCAGGGTCTTCGGGAGATTTTAAGGGATTTTGCTGGTTCTTTAGGGACATTTTAAGGGGTTTGGAGGGTTCTTGTGGTGTTGAAGGGATTAAAGGGGTATAAAGGGCTCCCTGGAACGCTTTGTTTTGTTTTTATCATTAAGGGGCTTGAGTGGATCTTAAACATGATGTTAAATTTGTTTTGTTATTTAATTTACATGGAACCAAACTTTGCTGTTTTTATTCCTGTTTTCGTGTTTTATTTCACCAGCAATCAGAGTTTTGTTCTTCCAGTTGATTTCATGAAGCAGAACCCTTCAGCTGTGACCTTTGACCCCTGATCTGCCCCATCTGAGGAACTCAGGGAGGTGGAGTTTGTCAGAGAAACGTCCACGCTCCCTCAGACTAAAGGAACGGAGGGTGGAAGGTGTTAATCTGGAGAATTTTCTGCCTCCGAGTGTTTGAACACATCGACGCTGTGATTCCTCAACACGCCGCCTCAATGTTATTATCACTGGCTTTAAGGCTCAGAGGGAAAGTTGAGAGCAAATAAATCAGAAAGATCAACAGCAGAGGGGGCGGGGGGGGGCGCCTCCCTGTCACTACACCAACTACACCAACACAAACACCAGCCTCCCTGCAGCCACTTGCATCCATCCAGCCTGATCGATTTATTTCATCTCTGATCGACTTGATACTCTCTTGTGTAAATCAGAACAACGCACTGATTATATTTGGATCTGAGAGACAAAAACATAAAATTAGCCTCCACAGACTCCAGGAGGCGTCACGTCAAACTTACTTTCTTTCTTATAGAGGCAGGAAAACATTAAATTATTTGACATATTTTACATTTAAGACAATAAACCTTTGACAGGTGAGACAGCTTCACATTAATCTGTTTTTGTCCTGTCACCGCGCCACTCGTTCTCCACGTTTTCCAGCCCAGAAAAGAGGAAGTTGAATATAAATGTAAAGTCTGTTGGAAGAAAAAAACACGGCGAGAGGGTGAAGAAGACAAACGCTCCTGTAGGCGTAAATCAAATAGAAACCACTCGGTGTTGAAAACAGATCAAAGTGTCAGCGCAGACGATTTAAAGCAGCGGGAATAAAGACGTAAATAAACGATGAATTTATTCATGTTTTTTATTTATTCAGTTTAAATAAAATTCCTAATAATATTCTGCTCATATTCGCTTTTTATCTGCGTGGTAGCTTCTTACATGGCGCGTAGAGATGCGCCTTTATGATATTATTTCTTTATGTTCCTACAGTTCTTTACAGTATTTTGGTGCCACAGTGACAATTTCTCACTATAATAATCATCATTTTCCTGAAGCAGTGTGTCTTTTCTTACTGAAAGTTTCAGGACGTACTTTATTAAGAGGAAAATTAAGTCTGATTAGAAGCGAAATTGTAAATAATCTCATTATAAAATAAAATCTATTCTATCCATTGAATGTGTCGTTTTCTCCATTAAAGAGATCGATAAAGCTGCGTGTTTTAATAATAATAATAATAATAATTATTATTATTATTATTATTATAATAGATGAAGAGTCAGAGGCCGGACTTAAATTCATAAACAGGGCAACAAAACATTATAGTCTCTTATATGTTTTCCTTCTATTTAAATCTCCGTGTGTTACTGTGTTACATACATTGAGATGAGAGACTCCGACTCTGACTCAGTTTAAAACGGTCACATGTAAAATACATGATCCGTAAATAAGCTTTAAAAAAAAACCTGCTGTGTGTAAACGGACTGTCACGTAGAAACTAACTAATCCTCAGGTTGTCAGAATAAAACTCCAGACACCGGTGACCTTTGTGTCCATGACGCTACGGGTCTTTTATTTTGTAGGTTTCATTGAGGAGGAAAAAAAATAGTCTATTTATTTTTGGCCTCTGATAGAAACTCATGTATTTTTGTCTTTGTGTAAAAAAAATAAAACCTCCTTTATCCAGCAGCAGAAAATAATAAAACTGCAGTCACCAACAAATAATAATAATAACAAATAAATAAATAAATGATATAATAAAAAGAAAAACACTGATTTATGATTTTCTTTCTGCTCTTATGTCCAGATGAATTCAACTGGTTAAACTGGTTTAATGTGCACACTGGTCTGTGTCTCTGCTCTCCTGCTGTTTCTCTTTTTCCCGTCGCCGTGAGCTGAATGCTGAAGGGGGAATCAGACGGAGGCCTGGAGGGACAAAAATATGTCCAACAGCACAAGAAATGCAGCTTGTAGCAGCGGCCGTGAAGCTGACGGTCGCTCACATATTTGTAGTGACGCTGGAAATGGAGAATGAGTTAATTAATGCTTTAAAATCCATTAATTAAAGCCGAATTTAAACCTTAAATTTCCCCTTAACGCTGCAACATTAAAGGACACTTAAACACGTATTTTAAGTCACAGGTTATCTAAAGGATCTTTAACATTCAAACTTTATTTAATCATATTTAGGAGGAAAAGTGATTTAGTTTCCACCTGGAGGTTCCTGGTTTTATTCACGGTGCTCAAACATTTTAAGATAAAAAATAAAGGAATTATGTTTCCGGGTTGAACTAGTTCCACATATTTCATGTGCCATTAGTTTTGCTTTGATGTTTTAGGTTTAAATAGAATTTGTTTCCTTCATTTCTTTATTTGTATTTTTTTTTTTAAATCTGCTTTGTAATAAAAAATAAAATGATTATTATTGTAATAATAAAATAATTTGTTTCAGTCTTTACATTACAATAGTTTTCATATCTTGACTGTTATCTGAGTGTTTATCCGGATGTGTTCCGTGTGTTTAAAGTGAAATAAGATCGACGGTGACGTTTAGTGATTGATTTTGAAGCTTTAAACTTTCTGCTCAGATCCGAGAGTCTCATTAACAAACAGCTCCAGCGGTGAAAACATGAACATGAAGGAGGAAGGCTCCTTTGTTCCCGCCTCAGATTATGAAATAAAAAGCAGAAAATGTGAGTGCAGACGCGGTCAGGGCGCAGAAGTCCCCGCTGTCCTGCAGCAGAAAAACAAGCGGGAAAATCATTAGTTAGTGTTGGCGCCGCGGGGTTAATGGTTCAATCAATGTCAAGCGCTGAAAATAAACTTTTGAACCGGACAATCTGCCGGCTGGAGCCCGCAGACTCAGACCGGGAGCTCCGGGAGGAGGAGGCTCATTACTGCACCGACAGCGACACCGTGTGGCCGAGCGGAGGAACTGCACACCTGTCTGCTCAGGAACCACAAGGACCGGGAGGAGGGACAACTACGGAAGAGGATGAGGGCCACAAGTGAAAATGTTTTATTTTGTTGTTTTCCTTTTCGAATTTAAAGAGTTTAAACTCTAAAAAATTAATTTAATTAAAGTCAGAATTGTAAATAAATAAATAAAAAAGAAGAAAAACAGATTAGAAAACAAATATCCACCACGTGTTTGAATAATTGGTTTAAACACATCCCGTTTAAAAGCTGGAGTTATAATGAATGTGGACCCTCTAAACCTGCGGGGGGGTGGGGGGGGG
>NW_019525287.1:104676-117192 GCF_002814215.2 Seriola lalandi dorsalis
GGGGGGGGGGCACCACTACAACAGTGTAAAAATACTCCTTAACAAGTAACAGTACTGCATTTAAAATCAAGTATCAGCAGCAAAATGTCCCCGGTCACTATTTCATTATTGGATCATTGATTGTTTATTTACTTATTTATATATTACGTGACGATGCCCATTAATCAACACTGACATTAAATATGTTGCTTCACTGGACAGTCAAATAAAACGGCCGACAGTTACTCTGGCAACAGATGCAGGCGAGACGTAGAACAAACTCAACTGGACAAAGTCTCAGAAGAAAATCAATTGTTGATTTAATCTAAATATTAGATGATCATATCTGCAGTGACTCTCCAGCTCAGACAGTTGACCTCTGAACTCAGCATCACTGACGGGAAAAAGAAAATTCTAGACAGCTACAAACTGGACGAATAGATCAATACGTTGAGAGGAAGAACTCACACAACGACAGAGGACGAGGATGATGATGATGAAGCGTGGAAAGAGTTTATTAAAACATTCAGTGCAGTTCAAATTAATAATTAATATTTACCACAACCTGCTACACTGTAAAATACATTCAGTAATCAGCAGTAATCAATAAAATAAACGAGACTATAGATAACATCGTCCTGATCTGATCTGCAGAAACAGCCGCAGATAAACGCTGAAGTTACGTCAGAATATTGATGATGTTTATGATTCATAAACTGGAGTCAGTTTGTCTGAATGACTCTCACTCAAACACTTCAATTGACTTTAATTTCTCTGGAAACTGAATAAGTGTATGAACTCCTGATTTCTGTCACAAGTCTTAATCTGACTCATTATTTCTAATGATTCACTTATTGATCCGATTGAATGGAGGAGAGGATGAGTCTGAAGATGTTTGGATTTGTTGCTCATTAATAAATAAATGAAGAAAAAAAAAACACTGAATCATTAACCAAAGTTCATCTTTTAAAAATCAGAGAAACACGGAGCGTCATCTCTATCGAAAAAAAAAAAACCTTTTCAGCTCCTAAATGTGGAAAATCTGTTTGAATTGCCGTCAATCTCTCGTCTATGAGCGGGTGTCACTTCTCAACAAGGTAGAGACCAAAACTCTTCACATGAAGTCACTTCAAACGGTTTTAGATCAGATTCTCAGCAGAGGTGGAGAAAACATCATCAGAGACGTGACCAGGAGTTCACCTGTCTGCCGGACAACAACCTCGACTTCAGATAAACTTTCTCTCACAGTGGTTTTGTTTTTCCTCAAAGGGATAGTTCAGGTTATTTCCTGTGGAGTTGTCACGTACAGTCAGTGCGTTACCTGCAGTAGAGTCAGTGTCGAGGAGCAGCAGGACGACCGGTGCGCTAGCAGAGGGATCGGGCTGAAAAAACCTGTGTTAGGCACTTTTAAAAGACGCCCACTGAAACAATCCAACATCCGTTTAAATGAAGCGTCATGTAGAATATTTTCAGTGGTTTAACAAAGCGGAGTTTAGCTCTTCCTGATTCACTCAGCTGACCTGCGGCTGCGCTGTAGGTGCGTTTGTGCGTACTTTGGTAGTACCCGAAGGAAAGCGCCGTTTTGACAGGAAGATAAAGAGCTGAAAATGTTCTGCACAAAGCTTCATTTAAACTGATACTAGATTGTTTCAGTGGGAGTTTTTAAAAGTTTCTAAATCTGTTTTTTATCCTGCTGGCCCCGCCCACAGCAACGCATCACTCTGCTAGCGTAGCGATGCTCCTGCTGCGGTGCTACACTGTGCTGATCTGGATCTACTGCAGCGAACGCTCTGGGTATTCATGGGAACTTCACACAACGCCACATCTAATAAAGACAAGTTGAAAAAGTGAAAATCTGGACCTCGGGGTAAAATTAGATTTTTTTTTTTTCTTTGAACAAATTTTACAGGTTTTTGGCGGGAAGCCATCTTTGTAGTCTTTGTTCCCTTTTGTCACTTATTTTCTCAGTAGTTCTGGTCCATTTGTTTGAGGCGTCGATACAGTTTCTTTATTTCTACTTTATTTTGTGTAAAGCACTTTGTGAGATTGTTTCATAAAAGCACTTGAAATTAAAACGTTGAATTATTTTTCCTTGGCTCTTGATAAGGCTTTTTTTCCACGTCTGGAAGTTATGTTTAGTACCTTAAGTGAAAACACCTTGTCGTTTATTGTTTAAAAAAAGAAAACAGGAGTGAGTTAAAGGTGATCAGGAGATTTATCACCTGCTCCATTTGGATTCCCCAGAGTGAGAGATATTGAAACGTGATTAAAGCTCTCAGACGTCAGATCTCTATTTCTTAGTGAAAAACTTCCTGAAGACGCCCCGTCTCGACTTGTCTTTGTTCATGCTGTCATCCGTTACCTGGGGGGTCACAGTGGGGGTGTCCTGACTGTCAGGGGGTGCAGGAGGAGGGACTGAAGGAGGCTGGTTTCGGTGGCTCTGTGAACCTGCCGTGCGACGAATAAATAATGAGGCCAAATATCCGCTCAGACTGAATTACTAACAATCGGTCATGTGCTGTGTTTTCTCACCTGTGGTCGGGACCTCCCCTCCGTTTGGGTAGCGGTGTTTGTTGTAGTAAGTGTGGGGGGGTTTGGGAGGAGGTTGGCCCTCGCCGGATGACTGCCTCTCCAGGCTCTCAGCTCTCCTGTCCAGAGGTTTGGACGAGGCCGAATCATCCGGAGCCTCGGCCAACTTCTCCAAACTCAGGTTGACGGATGACGCTCTCCTGAACAATGACAACAAACGTCAGAGGACTTCATCTGGATGTACTTAAAACATGCATGACAGCTACGTCATTATCTACAATTAAATTTAATTAGGAAAAAATACTAATGCTAACTTTAGTCACCGACAGGGTAAAATTTGTATTCTGTTCAAAGCTATTTTAAGTGCTTTCCTAACATCAACCCCCAGACTTCGGCTCCTAATAAGCTAATTTTTTCCAGCTAGAGAATTAATGTAACCTAGCTGGCATGCTAGCATGGTAGCTAACAAACAAACAACTGCTAGCTCTGTTAAAAATCAATAGAAATGTAACAATCTATGAGAAACCTACTAATTTTCACACAGAATAATCAAATAAAACTCGACACGCCATTCTCAAAAAAGGATTCACGTCATGCTAACATTAGCTAGCAGACTTCAGTTGGTAACAAGCTAATATTTGTTAGCTAAGAACCAAATCTAGCTAGTTGTCTAGCTTGTCTACCGTCACCATACATGCAATTAATAGGAAAAAAGGCGGCTAACTGACTCTTTGTTTGCTACAATAATCACATCAAACTCTTTAATCCAGGTGGAAATTTTACAAATGTTAACCCTGTTACCAACAATGGGGCTGATTATGCTATGCTAACATTATTTTGGTGCATCTATTGTGTGTAAATTGTTCTCAGACTGTTCTAACTGATTCTCAAACAAGCTTCAGTTGCTAAACCAAGTCAAAAGTTAGTTCATCTCAGTTTGAGTTTGTTGTGTGTCCAGGACCCGACCCAGCTAGCCTAGCTTAGCACAAAGACTTGAAGCAGGAGGAAACTGTTAGCCTAGCTCTGTCAAAATGAAATGAATCTATGATCCAGCAGCTGCGAGTATTTTTGATTTAAGTCCTGCATCTTGTTCCCAGCAGTTGTTGGTCAACAAATAGCACGGTGGCTAACTGCTGCTAAAACCACGATTCCTTTTCTACACTTCTATTTCTACACCTGTTAAATAAATATATCTCCCCCCCAGAAATCATTTCATGGACGTATTGTATGACTGCTGTCGTCACGTTGCCTCTGCAGTGCGGTATATTCCTTCCCCGTGCCGCAAACTAAAGCAGATGTAATGTGTGGCAGCTGAAAGGACCGGTGGCTGCGTCCAGTGCCACCACTGTGTGCCCCCTTAATGTAATACACCTTGTCAAAGTATCTCATTAAAGAACAATCCTGCTGGCAGGGAGTTTCATTTCTTTAGCCTCTCACCCACCTGAGTGGTGCCCGGTGTTCCCACAGTGCACAGTGTGAACAGGTAGATGTGAAAGTCAAAGTCAAATTACCTTACGCTGTTTGAAGGAAACCACTTCGGCCTGAAACTCCATCAAACACTTCTGAGCGACAGACGTCCTGTTTGACCCCAAACTGACTGAATCATGTCGCAGCACCAGGCGTGAAGACTGTCAGGTACTGAACGCTCCATTAGCTTTGGTCTCTGATAGTTTAATCAGATGTTCCCTGGTTTAAATAATCAAGTTTTACACTGCATTTTATTTAGAAAATGTTTCCGTGTTGCTGTTTGTTCTGACATTTTCTGCAGGTAGAATAAAAGAATACTTCAATTCTATAAATCTAATTTTAGATTCAAGTATCTGTAGGTGACGAAAACATTGAACATCCATGTTTATAACGCATCAAACCACAAAAATTCAACTTCCTGTGTGCAGTCGATGCAGCAACTTGGTTGGACAAAAGTCGACAGAAATGAAGATCCTAAAGTTGCGGTTCAGAATTAAAGAAGCACATCACATGTAATAACTTCCAGGACGTTGAGCGAATTGTTCAGCGATATTTAAAGTGTACGTGACTCGTATTTAATTTAATTCAAATATAGGTTCCATGAATGAGCCAAAAATAAATAAATTATGATTTTCTGTGGATGATGCAGAGAGAGGACAGTTTGCTTCTTCTTCACAGGGATCAGTGTTATGACTCAGTTTTAGAGTGAAGGTGAGAAGTCAGCTGTGTGTGTGTGTGTGTGTGTGTGTGTGTGTGTGTGTGTGTGTGTGTGTGTGTGTGTGTGTGTGTTCACCCTGAGTCGTCAGAGTCGCTGCTGGCAGATCCGGGACAGTTCTGGAGCTTCTTCACCCAGAGCTGCTGCAGCTCTCTGCTGGACGCTGCGAACAGGTACTGACTGCCATCCTCCAGTCTGACACAGACATACAGCACACAGAGGAAATACTGTGTATTCATTCACAGAACCGTGACACACAGACTCTTTACAAACCTTTTGAACTGAGCAGTCTAGAGGAGTTTCTGCAGGTTCACCAGGTTAAATCTAAGACTTTTAAAAACCATGCAGAAGGTGATTAAAGCAAGTGCAGGTGTTTGTTTGCTCACTTACATCAGTTTGAACGTGTTCTCCTTCCTCCTGTAGAAGGAGTTCTCCCTGCAAACTGCTCCGGCCATGTTGATAGGAGGCCACCTAGAGGTTCTCTGTGGAAGCACAGCACACACAGTCGAGTGTTTCATTACTGACATTATTACAGTTTGATCATTTCTCAAATAAAACTTCATTTAAATGCATGTTTGATGAATTCTTTAAACAACTTACTAACCTATATATCGAATAATCTATTAAACTCTGATTTTTTTCAAGCAGACAAATTACATTTTTATTTTTTTGTGACTTTGCATAAAAAAAAACAGGTGTGACATGAAGGAAATAGAAACAAAAGAATATGATGTGTATGGTATGTGCCTATGGTGTGTGTGTGTGTGTGTGTGTGTGTGTGTGTTTATTTTTCGAGGTTTATATGTGATGTAGTCGTATCCATCTGTGAGGTATGTGTTTTTTGTGAGAGGGTGAAAGAGAAAGTATAATGGACATTAATCTAAATCATTTATGTTATAATAATATAGTATACATTATTATATTATGTACCAATTATGTATATTATGTTTAATTTGACCTCCAGTTGATCTGAGTGTCAGTAAACGAGCCTCTGTGATGTTTCCTGTCATTAAGTCGGATGTTTTCAGCGTGAGTGAAGTGTTTTTTTATCATACCTGTGCAGCAGCTGCTCGGTCTTTAAACAGGCCGAGCGTCTCTCCCTGCAGAACAGCAAACACTTCCTCCCAGTGCTCCAGACCCTGCAGCAGCAGACGCTCACAGTTATAATGTTGTTGCCGTTTCCACGTCTCATTTTATTTTTCATTTTTTAATAGTTACTGAGCAAAGAAACTCTTCTGATAATGTAACAACCTTATAGTTTTTACAGTGTGTCCACCATCATTTCAATGAGAAATAATGTTTTGTTCGTCATTTGACTACAATACCCATGAGCCTCGGCTGCCACTGCTACACAGAGACGTGGTCAGAGTGGTAGCAAATTCAAAACGTGTTTTCAGTTTTCTCAACATCGTCAATCAAATTTTTAGCTGGATGTTTTTTTTTTTTTTGTTGTTGCCAAAATGCATCTTGGGAGTTGTAGTTAATTGCTCCTCTCCTGCTTGTAGCTTTGACCCTTGAATAATGGAACCTGTTATTTTCTAACACGGCGGTTGATCTTTTGCTCTGATGACTGGACGTTTCTCACCTTGCTTCCTGCTTGTTTCAGCTTGATCTCCAGCGTCCCCTCCATTCTGATTGGCTGCTCCGCCGTCACCTGACAACACAACAGGAACGACAGAGCGGCTGCCAATCATCCAGTTTTCAACACGTGACAGTCATTTTCTAAATATGTCTGAGGTAGAGCTGCGTTTATTTTCATTATTGATTAATCTTTTAAATTTTCCTTAATTAATACATTTATTCTGGTCTATAAAAGGCAGAGGCATAAAAATGACTTAACGAGTTATCAATAAGTCATTCCAATTCCAATCAATTTTCTTAATCAATCGTTTCAGCTTCGGTCTAAAGCGTGTGGCTGCTAATGATTTTGATTGGATAGATTATCACCTCAGCTGTGTTCTCCTCCGGTAGATCTTCTAACTGCTTCGGTCTCTGCGCAGGAGACGCAGGTTGCTCCTTTGTTGGAGGATCGAGGTCAGGTGAGTCAGAATCCTCCACTGTGATTGGTTCGGCAGTCGGGGAGTCAGGTGGTGTAACCTGTTTGTCGGTAGGCGGAGCTGCAGAATCGGGAACATCAGGCTGCGATTCCAGGTCGTTGAGTCGTTTTCTCATCGAAGGCGTTGGCGATTCAGGGGGAGTCCGTCGCTCTGCGGCAGGTGGAGGTGGCGGTTCGGTGGGAGCGACGAGCCGCCTGACCAGTGGAGGTGAGTCAGGTGGTGTAGCCGGCTTCTCTGATTGGTTCGGAGGCTCAGAGCGGCGTCCGAACGTCTGCTCTGCGGAGGAGATTCTAGGCTTTGGAGCCAGAGGAGGTTTGGATCTGGGGCGACGGTCTTCCTCAGGAGGCCCTTTAGAGGAGGAGGAGGAGGTTTGAGGGGGTGGGGAAGGTTTGGGGGAGGAGGGTGGAGGTGATTGAGGATGTTTTGGAGAGGAGTCGTTGTTTGGCGCTCTGAGAGGAGCGTCAGGATTAAAGTTTGAGTCTCTGGTTGGACTTCTCTGGGGCTTCACAGTCGGACTAGCAGGAGGACCGTGAGCCGATTCTTCTTCTGCCTTTTTGTTGACACTAACTCGTCTCGGAGAATCTGGTTCAGGCTGCAGAGACGGGCTCGGAGGAGGACTGACAGAGAAGCTGAGTCTGTCTGTTTTCCTGTCTCGCATGGATGGTCTGATTGGTCTCTCCGTCTGCAAGCCGTTGCCGACTCGCCGGACGGCGTCTCTAGAGGAGGAGACCCGCGGGGTCTTTGGATCGGACGGTTTACTCCTCAGGGAGGAGACTCTGGCCGGAGGTCTCCTGTCCTGAAGGTCCTCGTCTCCGTGAAGACCGAGTCTCTTCTCCCTCTGGGGAAACAAAGAAAACATGATGTCTGACAGTCCACGAACCCACCTCCATTATTCACCAGGTGTGACTGACCAACCTGGGTTTTCTTCTTCTGTAGTGCGATGAAGCGGTCGCTCTGGGCCTGGATCATGGCCTCCAAGTCCTCCTGCCTCTTCAGGAGCTCCATGACATCAGACACAGAGTCCTGGAGGGGCCACAAACACAGAACACATGTATTCAGGTTAAACATCACCTCGGTCCTGAGTTCCAGATGCTTCTTTAGTCAAATGAAGTAGAAGAATAAAGTAGAAGAGAAAAGAAATATTCAAATCTAGTTCAAACTGTTTAAGCGGCGTCAGCGAGCGCTCGTGGTCGTGGACCCACCCCGTAGTCCTCGGCCGTCAGAGTGTTTTCATAGGAGCTCAGCCAGCGCTCTGCCTGCTCCAGCTCCCTCTGCAGGAGCAAGATCTCCAGCTCCTCCTCGTACAGCAGCCTGGTTTCCTCCCACACCCTCTCCACCCGCACCTCCAGCTCCTCCAGCTCACAGACACGCTCCTCCACCTGGGAGCACGAGGAGAAATGTCAGGTAACAAGTTCTGAGCAGACGCTTCCACCTGCTTTGATTTTATTGTGTGTCTGTCTCGGCTCCGTCACCTCCTGGTACATGAAGTTTCTCTCCTCGATCAGTCGCCTCCCTTCGTCTTTCACGGCCTGTGATTTGCTGAGCTGCCTGTCAATCTGGACGCGGTACTCCTCGTGCTTCTTAAGGAGCTGCTCCAGGTCGCCGCCCTCCACGCTCTGCGCCTCCACTCGCACCAGAGACAGCATCTCCTTCTGCAACGCCCTGCGACACGACATAGACGTCACAGAACTCGCACTGCATCTGATCATTGAATTCAGTCAGACATCTGAAGACATCACACTGAACTCTGGGAAATTATAACATTTATAACATTTTCTTACATTTGAAAGAGAAAATCCTTGATGAAACTGATAGATTAAAGCTCCTCCAGTGTAAAGGTGTGTGTCCATGTGTAGTGTGATTATAGATCAGCTCTAGCTTCTATATTAATACTGTGAAAGTATCAAAGCCTCAGTCCACAGAGAAATGCACACAGCCTGTATTCAGAAACTGAGCCTTAAAACCAGCCGTCAGGACTTCTGGAACTTTGTGATGTCACAACAAAGCAGTCACCAAGCCCCGCCCACCTGGAACCACCATCCAAACCTTGCAGGATTTGGTTTCTCTGAGTGTTTTTACCTGAAATCTGCTTTATTTTTATTGGATCACTCAGAAAACAGTCAGCCAGTCGCTGGTCTGAGTGAGATGTGAGGATGTGATGAGAACCTACATGAGTTCAGTCCAGTGAGATAAGTATCTCTGCACGTCTTCCGCCTGGCCCAGCCTGGCGCAGCGCTGCGAGGCCTTGTCCTGGATGCTGGTCCAGCAGGTCTCCAGCTCCTTCAGCCTCTGAGTCACAGAGGATCTGGACTGAGGCTGCCGTCTGCTCAGAGCCCGGCCCTCCTCTCTGCTCCGGGTCACCTCCTCAGAGATCAGCGCCAGGTCTCTCTAACGGGAGACAATGACAGGTTAGTGGGAGTTGATCCTACACCTTCCCACCTGTGAACCCTGCTGGTGGCTTCCTACCTCTAGAGCCTGGTGCTGTCTGAGCAGAGTCTGGATGGACTGCAGGTCGTGGTCCTGGTCCTCTGAGTCCAGCACAGCCTCCTTCTCAGCCATCCAGCCCCTCAGCTCGTCCACGTCGTGATTAAACTGATGAATCTCCCTCGCTGACTGCAGACTCTGTCGGACACGGGGGACAGAACAAAACCATCACCACCTCCGTCCTCCTCACAGCCGAGCGTGTGTGTGTGTCACACCTGTGACGGCGCTGCACCTGTTCTCTGGTCCTGATGCTGCTGTCCAGGTCGTCCCACAGCCTGCTGAGAGCGTCGTCTCTCCTCCGGGCCTGACCGTCCTGCTGCAGCCCTCGGCCGAGCTGCTGCACCGACGTCAGCCTGCTCCGCCCCAAACCGGACACCTCCGACACCAGAACCTCCAGCTTCTTCTGAAGAACCTGCAGACGGAGGGAAGAGAAGTGAGGAGTCACAGGGGGGAGGGGGAGGGAGATTTAATATCTTAAATTCTGATTTCTGTCTCAGCTGAGGTGAAAGCAGCTGAGAACTTTATTTATATCGCATCTTTAAAAACAGCAAAAGCAATAACAGGTAAGAGGCTCAGGACATTATAACAGCAGACAGGTGGATGAGGAGAAATTAAAGAGAGACAATACGCTTCAATATAATAAAAACAATTAGAGAGTTAAAAAGCAAAAAGAGGACGATAAGGAGTCGACATCACGTGAAAGCGAGTCACAGATTCTGCCTCATGTCCTCCAGCAGGTCGTGAAAACACGGTCACCCTTAGATTTTAACCTCGACTTTGAGACGGCGAGAAGAACCCGACCCCACGTTACAGTACTTAGTTTCATCTCGTTCATCTGTGGCTAACCTCTACGTCCTCCAGGTCTTGTCCGCAGTCCTCGGACTCTGCCACTGTCTTCTTGGAGGTCAGCCATGTTTGTAGTTCTTTGGCCTCTCGCTCAAACACGTAGAGACGCAGCTGGTCTTCCAGGACGACGTGGCGAGCGGCAGAGAGTCTGAGGAGAGTCTCGAAGCGCTGGAGGACGGCTGGGAGGGAATCACTGACCAGGTGGCTGAGACGGACAGAAACACAAACTCTGCTGTTTTATTTTCAAAATAAAACACTGAATACTTCCAGCTTTATTTTGAAAATAAAAATCTAAATGAATGAGTCACAGCAGTTCACCTGTTGGGATGTCCCAGGTGCTGCAGAGACGCTCCGCTCTCCTGCAGCCTCTCCACCGTCCTCCTCTGGTTCTCCAGCTCCACGTCCACAGAGTCCAGCCTCCGGAGCAACGCCTCCGTCGCCTCCTCGCTCCTCCCACAGTCCCGAGACTCCAGCCCCACCCGCTGCTCCTCCAACCACAGCTCCAGCTCCAACACCTCCACACACACAAACGTATTAACAGCTCCTTTAATCCTGTACATTAATTAGCTTCATTAACGTTAATTGATTGCTAAAAACTGCAGTACCAACAACAGCTGATCACAGATCTGAGATCAATCTTTATTTATAACTTTAATCAAACGAAGAAAGACAAACGTAACGAGGGTCAGTGAAGGATCGGAGAGGATTCAGGATTCAGTTACTGGATTCAGGTTTGATTAAATAAAATTAAGACTTGTCAGGAAAACACGCCTGATCTACTAAAGCTGAGACAGACAGATATTTTACTGTTATTCATTGAGAACACAACGAAATTAAGTTATGCAGCAATCCTCTTGGCAGCATAAGTTAAAACAAATAAAGATGTAAATCATTAAAATATAAAAACATATAGTAAAATAAAATATAAAATATAACACCACAACCACATTCACACATTGTTCTCCAAACCTCCAGTTTCTTCTTCACTGAAGCTCCAACACTGTTAGAGACTCTGATTATTACCTCGGAGAGGAAAGTGTGGATGCTGAGCGCCTCCTGCAGGAGTTTCCCCTTCCTCTCCGCC
Organism: Seriola lalandi dorsalis; assembly: GCF_002814215.2. NCBI lineage: Eukaryota > Metazoa > Chordata > Actinopteri > Carangiformes > Carangidae > Seriola > Seriola lalandi. Next base: position 115,838 of record NW_019525287.1, read on the forward strand.
TCCATCATCAGCTCCTCGTGGAGACTCTTCAGCTCCTCCAGACGCTCCCGAATATCGTGAGACGCAAAGTGACGACCTCTGACCTGAGAGGGTCGACACAACGTGGTCATGAGTGTTTTTTGACATTATAAAAACACACCTACATTACGATACAGAGAGTTTTAGAAAAGCGTGATTGGTTCCTCACCAAGCTACGTCCCGCCTCCTGCACTGCCTGGACCAGAGGAGCGCGGCTCGAGATCTCCTGTGTCACAGCCTGAATAAAAAACATTATCTTTTAAACATTTCCTGAGATGAACAGAACAGAATCTCCCCCAAATGTCACCTTTTCTATTTCCCCTGGTCTCCTCGAGCTTCACTGGCATCACAATGGGAAAGTAAGATTTTAAAGTTTCACTGTATGCAGACGATCTTTAAGTATTCATGTCTAACTCGACCGTGTCCATTCTCCACCTGCTAAAGCCTCAAAACCACGGTAATAAAAATAAAAGTAATGATGGTGATAACAACGATACGTGGTTTAAGAAGCAAGTTTCATACGACAAGATGTAAGAAAGAGGAACCTTTAGAAACTGATATAGAACATTTAGAAGAACATTTCGAACCAGCGGTCACCTGGTGCTTGTGGAGCAGCTGCTGGCTGCTGCTCAGGGAACTCCCCAGGTCTCTGGCAGTGACGGAGGGCAGTCTGTCGCTCAGCCAGGCCACCTCCTCCTCCAGGTCTCTGTAGAACTGGAACAGAACCTGCCAGGCCTCCAGGGTTTCCCTGCGCCTCTGCAGGGGCTCCGACAGACTGTTGTACCTGACAGAGAAGACGTGCACACACACCTGGTGTTAACACCTCTGAGAACCAGGTACTGCAGCAGTATGAGAGACCAGTACCTGTACGACAATTATTAATGGACGAATGGATCATTTTCATATTAATAATTTTATATACATTTAATTTTTAACATGTAACACACAACAACATGTGGCTGATTCAATTCTACCAACATTAAACTGACTGTAAATCATATATTTAGTGTTTTTCCATCAGTAATTTTATTATTTTAGCTTTATATGGTTCGTGTGATATTTTCTAATGGCACAAGTAGAAAATATCATTTTCTTTTCCTTTTGTTTTATATTTCTGACCTGAAAGATAAGATCTATTATCATCCGTTCTCTCTCTCTCTCTCTGGATAAATGAACTTTGAATGAACATTCACTGTTGTCAGACCTGCTGATGGTGTGTGCCACTCTGGTCTGGATCTCCTCGGCCAGGAAGTTTCCCTGCGAGTGGAAGGACTTCGCCGTGTCCATCAGGTCCTGACGGATTAAAAAACAAAGGTCAAATATACAACAGTAACGCT
>NW_019525287.1:117768-124809 GCF_002814215.2 Seriola lalandi dorsalis
ACACACACACACACACACACACACACACACACAGACACACACACACACACAGACACAGATCAGGTCAAACACATCTTACAAACACTAAATGATTTATTAAAAGTTTTTATTGTGTTTCTTAATTTTTTGAGTCTCAACTTTCAGTGTGAACAGTGATGTTTGTTTGTCTGTTTGTTTGTTTGTTTGTTTGTTTGTTGTTTGTTTGTTTGTTTGTTGAGAGAATGTTGATGTAAAATCAGTGACAGTGTTTTTAAAAAGTAAGAAAATAAAACTAAACTAACACGGATCCATCTCTCGTCATCTTCCTCCTCTCTTCTTCTTCACTAACGTTCATTTACATATGTATGTGTCAACAAACTGCATGTGTGTGTGCAGCTGATCTAATACAGAAATCACACACACACACACACACACACACACACACCTTGGTGAGGTTGTCCAGTCTGTAGCGGTTGGCGAGGACCTCGGCCTCGAAGCTCTGATGTTTCAGCAGTTTGGCCTGAAGGTTGGTTGGTTCCCTCCAGCTCTCATCCAACGCCACGGCGTTACGCTCATTCAGCCACACACACACCTGGAATGTACACACACGCACGCACGCACGCACGCACGCACGCACGCACGCACGCACGCACGCACACACACACATTTCATACAACAAGGATGTAAAAGCCCAACGAGAGAAAGGAGTTGAGAATTAGCAGCAGCTATAAACTCTTTGTGCAACACTTTAGTTTCATGGTTTGCATTTAAAGTATGTTAAACTTTATCGTCCCTCAAATAAATAAATAAACTCCACTCCACTAAACTAAACTAAACTCAACTAAACTCACACAATTTAGAAAACACATACACACCAGAAGACTGATTTAAACACGGCAGGATGGAGATGAATAGAACAGAGATGACTAAAGTCCAGTAGAGGTCAGTAGATGTCAGTAGAGGTCAGTAGAGGTCAGTAGAGTCCAGTAGAGGTCACTAGAGGTCACTAGAGGTCAGTAGAGTTCAGTAGAGGTCAGTAGAGGTCACTAGAGGTCAGTAGAGTTCAGTAGAGGTCACTAGAGGTCAGTAGAGGTCAGTAGAGTACCTGGTAGCTGCTGGATAAAAACTGTTGCAGTTGCAGGGATTGATCCAGAGCTTTGTGACGAGATCTGCTCTGCTGCTGCAGCTGACTCCGCCTACACACAGGTGAGCAGGCACACAGGTGAGCAGGCACACAGGTGAGGTTATCAACAGCTCTAATACAGAGCAAGTGTTCATGGAGGGAAAAAACATATGTATACAATAATAAATAAATCATCCTCTCAACGCTGTGTTCTCTATCAAATCCCTGAACATTTGTTTAAATTTAATCGACACTTTAAACACACTGATGTTCCATTAAATCCTGAGCATGTGATCAATGATATGACAGATATTTATGACACCGACTGGAAGAACAATGGGACTGTGGGTCGATAACGTTTATTTAACAAACGAGATCCGGAAGCTTCTGGAGACACTTTAACTTTCCGTCCCGTCAGTGAGCAGCTTCACTGTCTGTGGCGCCGTGACGCTCTAACCTGGCAGCCAGCGCTTTGCTCTTGGCTCTGATGTTGTCCGAGTCGTAGTGCTTCTGTTGCACCATCGTCTGGGCCAGTTTCTCCACCTGGTCCACCTGGTCCACCTGAGCCTCCAGAGCCTCCTCAAACTGAGTCTGCTTCCTCTGCAGAGTCTCCACCTCCGTCACCGAGCTCTGCAGACACAGACGAGAAGGAAAATACTCCCATCAACCTGAAAACTTCCCCCAGACAGAACAGATCAGGTTTCCAAACAAAGTCATCTTTACCCCCAGGTCCTGATTGGACAGGAAGGCCTCCTTGTTGCTGAGCCAGCTCTCACACTGCTCCACCGAGGCCAGGAAGACCTGCAGCAGGGAGACCGTGTTACACTGAGTCACGCGTGTATTCAGGAGAACAGAAAGTCCAACAAACAGAACTACAGCAGAGTTTGCAGAACTTTTAACTAGTAGGTAACTAGTTTAACTAGTAGGTAACTTGGCCCTGTGCTGAGATCATTCTTCTTGATCCCTGATCGTCACCTGCAGGTTTCGCGCCTGCTCCAGCGTCGTGTTGCGGTTCAGCCAGGCTCGGTCCAGTCCGGCTTTGGCCTCCTCCAGCTGGTTCAGAGCTTTCTGGATCTCTGCCTTGGAACTGTGGCCGGACCGGATCAGGCCCAGACCGAAGTCCCGGACAGAGTCAATGCGCTCGGTGCGGGCGTTGATCTCTGTCTGGAAACGCAGAGACAGGGTTTACTGTTACATCTGATCCACCACACAGACGCAGTATATCAGGAGGGGGAGGGGCAACGCTCGCCTTCCAGTCCTGATGCTCCATGATGAGCCGCTCGGCCTCGGTTCGGGTCTTGGGGAGACTTTTCTCTGCCAGCTCGCTGCTCTGTTTGACGCTCCACTCCAGCAGGAGGCGCTGATTAGCTTTGAACAGCTGCAGCTGGTGAGCTTCCTGCAGCTTCTCCTTCCTAAACGAACAACATTTCCCATGAGCCCATCTGTTAAATCACACCACGAGGCTCAAGCCACGTTTGTTTCACATCAATATCACGACTTTCAAAGAGAAGAGTTTGACTTTCAAGCCATGATTTTAAAACGGTTCCATAATTAACAGTGTCTTAATAAAAAGCTGTTTGATATATATTTGCCGTAAAATCACTATAATAATAAAATGGTTCATCCTCACCGGTGTTTGACCTCTTTGTCCAGAGTCTTCAGAGCCTTCTGCACCTCCTTCTGTTTGTTCTTCAGGTTGTCGCTCATCACCGATCGAGCCCTCAGGTGATCCGACACCTGCGTCTCCAGAGCCTGGGGGGCAGAGGTCACCAACGCAGTCATTAGCGCCTTCATAGAATTTACCTAATGATGCTCCATGTCAAATGTGAAAATAAAAAACAGACTGAACTGCTGAAGGAAAATACGTGGGAAACGTTAAATACAAGAAGAAAATTGCTTCATTAATAAATAACATTAATAAATATTGATGATGTGCATATGCAAGCAACGCGTTTTCTACCTTCCTGCTGCGAGCTCATCGTCATCGCTAAAGGAAACAAGTCACGTCATTTTAAAATGGTGTTCAAACAAAAATGATCTCCAACCATTAATGCTCACTGGGCATGTGCGTGCCGGTGTAAACAGGAAGCAGATTGTCTACTCTGCAGTTGGTTGCTTAGTTACAGCGAAGATACTTGTAGCTGCTAGCAAAGACAACAAGGTCAGTGACGCTGTCATCCATCATCATGTTGCTGTCCAGATTTAATGGTGAAGGTCAAAGCGACCCTCCTCTCACCTTCGACCTCTCCTGGATGACCCCGACCTCTCTCTCCGTTTCCTCGTGGCGTCTGATCAGGTTCTCCACGCTCTCCACATCAAAACCGCAATCCTGACCGTGCAGCAGCATCTACAGGGACGCACAACAAACCTCATTCAGATATAACAGCTGCGCTTCCTCGACACGTATGTGAGCGTCAGCGCGAGATCTGACGCGGGACCGACCTTCTCGTTGGCTCGGTCCCGGACCTCCTCCAGCTCTCTGATGAGGGCGTGGATCACAAGCGCCGCCTCCAGCTTCTTCTTGTACGTGCTCAGATCTCCGTGAAATTTGCTCCACCTGGAAAAAGACGAGATACGTCGGCGTGAAGCGGAGAACGCGACCTGCGCAGGTGTGAGTTCATGTTACCTGTCGTTGAGCTGCTGTCTCCTCTGTCTGACGGTCGCCAGCTCGTCCGCGCTCCGTCTCCTCTCCAGTCTGGACGCCAGTCTGTTGATGGCCGTGATGTGAGCGTCGTCCACCGTCGCTTCCTACAGATTAAACAAACCCGCATTAACGTCGCCGCAATCAATAACATGCGCGCTCTATAAGGCAGTTGATCACATGATCACTTTCAATTTCCTGCATTAAGCCGTGAACACGTGTTTCCGCTGGTGAGGAGATCACAGCCCAATCACAACCAACTAGCTAATCTCATCTGGACAGTCACGCTACAGTGATCCTCCACAGCAGCAGGTGTGACGGATCTCGTCCAGGTGTGAAACACATCTGTACAGTGAGAGTTTGAAAGGTCACTGAACTCCACCGCTCCCTGCTAGCTTAAACTGACCGACAACAAAACTGCAAGTAGCAGCATCGGTCTGATTAAAAAATGAATGAGGCCTATTCCAAAGTCTCTCTGTGTTCAGCTCTCAACACCTTTCTATCTGAATCTGTGGGACGTTTCTGAGTCAAGTTAGTGCTGATATCAACAGTTTCTATTAACAGGAAGTCAGCAGGAGGCTTTTATTGTGAAGCAGCGGTAGTAAATGCGACGTGTTTGTTGATATTTATGAGTAAAAGCAGAATTACAGGAGGAGATCTGGACATGTTCAGTCAGACAACAGGCTCTTACTCACCCCGTCTCCACTTCCCCTGAACTCGCCCAGTTTCTTCAGCAGCTGAACTCCGTGTTCGTAGTCTTTCCCAACATCTCCCACATTAATCATCACCTCCTGAAACACAGACGGGTCAGAGAGGAAGCGTTACACAGCGATCCAGGTTTTCATCCCTCCGTCCCTCCGTCCGCCTCTCACCTTGTGTCTGATCCAGGTCTCCACCTCTTCCACCTTCTGCAGGAACTCCAGGAAGTCTCTGTTGTCTTCCAGGGCTTTCCCGCGGGTGGCCACGGCTCTCTTCAGCTCCTCCCAGTGGAGCTGCAGGGCGGCGGCGCTCCTCTTCACCTCCTTGGACCTTGGGTGATGAAGGGAGACCAGCTCCTCCCCGGCCTGGAGGAACAGAACAAGGTAAATAAAGATCCTTTCTTCATGACAGCGACAGGATCCCTTCATTTAGTTCTAAACAGGAAGACAGGTCTCAGTCTCTCTCCTCCTCTTCATCATCACACATCTAAATTCATCTTGTTCAACTTCCCTCCTTTCATTCCACTGGTTTATCTTCTTGCTCATGATGTTGAATCTCACCGTGTCTCTTCTTCTCTGATTTGACCTTTTCGTTGCTCAACTTTAGTCTCATCCACTCACGTCTCTCCGTGTCAGATTTCTACCTGCAGCTGGTCTTACCCGCAGCACAGAGCTGATGATCTCGCTGTGAGCCAGGATCTCGGCCTCGAACACCTGATGTTTCTGCAGCAGCTTCATCTTGGTCTGCAGATTGCTGAGGTCGGCCTTACCGTCCTCCGCCATCTTCTGCATCCGCTCAGACACCCACTCCTCAGCCTGACGGACGCAAACACAAACAGTCAGATAATAGCCGAACCGATCGCCGCGCTGCCACATACACTGTGGTGGTCTCCGATTGGTCGGCTGAATACCTGGGCGACATCTCGGTTGAAGATACAAAGCATCCTGGAGAGCTCCAGCTCCTCCCTGCGTTTGACGGACAGCTCCCTGATCCTGTCCCGTCTCTGGAGGAGGGCTTTGAGTTTGGTTTGCACCCGCCCACTCTTCTCTCTGCTGAGCTGCTTCTTCAGTCGCTCAGCCAGCTCCTTCAGAGCCGACAGCTGCACCGAGAGAGGGAGGCAGCAATTACATTTAAATATCGTAAAAGAACCCGACGGTGACCTGAAGAAAACGAGGACGATCAACTCTGATTGGATGAATCTCCAGTTCACTGTGAGGAGCTATAACTCTGCCGCTAGGCTCGAACCGACATTCAATAATATCAGAAATCGCACTATTTCTCATCATATAAAAAGTTTTTCAGTCAAGAAAAAAAATAATTTAAACAAATAATAAATTACAAATAATATGTCAATAAAAAACAATGACAAAGTAACTATAATCGAGATATTATGTTTTGGGTTTCGCCCCCCTGCCACAGGTTGTGTTTTGCTGAAAGCGTTTAGTTGAAAAACAAACAAAAAAACAAACTGCATGGAAGGTGATAATCAATATTTGGTTATCAATCAAACTTTCAAGTCATTCATAAAGCAAAAATGTAAAACATTCTCCAGCTTCTCCAACGTGATGATTTACCGGTTTCTCTGTTTGAAATAGTTGAAAATGAAATATTTATAACGTCGTCTTTGACTATGGGAACTTTAAATTTTATTTTGGCAATTCAACGATTAAAGAATTGATTAAGAAAAGAAAATAATGGTTAGTTGCAGAGAAGCAGAACAGACCTTGTCGTCCTGTGAGCTGAGCAGCTTCTCAAAAGCTTCATGACGTTTGATCAGACCCTCCGTCTCGTCCACCGTGTTTCCCAGAGTGCCGTTCTGCAGCAGGATCTGCAGACACCACGCAGAGGATTTTACCAGCGACAGGACAGATAATTATCTTTTATCTTCCAGAACAAACACAGAGGGTGAACGTACCTCCTGTGAGCTGGAGGTCTTGTCCATGCTGTTGACGTCCCTGTAGAAGACCTGCTCCAGATGAACCGTTTCCAACCAGCTTTGCTTCTTGTTCCACTGATGCTCCAGTTTGTCTCTCTCCGCCTGCAGAGCATCGAGCTTCTCCACCACCTGAAGGAAACAGCAGCCAAAATAAACATATCAGCATATCAACCGTCTCAAACCTCCGTGTCGTCCTCACCTCCTTCCTGTTGTTCCTGTCATGTGTCTGCAGCTCCTCCCCCACGTCCAGGGCCTGTTGGTAGGTCTCCTGTCTGGCCTCCATCTCGGCCCACAGCTGCTGATGTTGAGCGAGCTGGAGGTCGGCGGTGGCCACGTCGCTGATGCTCTCCTCGGCGGCCATCGCACCGATCAGCTGGCTGCACCACAGGAGGTAGTCCTGCGCCTGGAGCGCGCAAAGAAAACATGGGTCAGATCTGACGAGTCAGAGGTCGACTCGTTCGCCCGTCGGTCTGATCCTCACCGTGTTCAGGAACAGGTATCGCTGACACGCCAGTTTTAGCTCCTCCTCCCTCTGCTCGGTGTGAAGTCGTAGCTCCTCCCACCGCTCCACCAATTCCTGCTGCACGTCCTGCAGGCGGAGCTTCAGCTGAGGTGTGCAGAGGTCCAGGATGGGGTCGACGGCGTCCAGCTGCTCCTGCAACT
>NW_019525287.1:125445-145437 GCF_002814215.2 Seriola lalandi dorsalis
CAGTGCGTTGTACCCGAGTTGCTGCAGCGTCTCTCTGACCGCGGCGCTCTGCGGGTGTTTGCTGCGGATGAGTCGAGCGGCCACGTCGCTGCAGCTCTGCAGTCGCTCCTCTCCGACCTCCAGCTGCTTCAGGAAACCCTCAAACTTCCCACGAAGCAACTGACACGTCCACAACAAACACAGACACTCTTCAGCTTCATTGTTTTTAAAACAGCATCATCATCAGAACTTGAGAGGAAGAGTTTTCCTGTGATCAGGACGTAACGATCACATTACGATAAACAGCACTGAGCAACAGTTTTAGCCACTTAAAATACTGATCTCATTTCGTTTTTTTCTGTTTTCATGGTTTTATTTTTGAGAGCGTCCTCACTCTTGCACTGTGCTTTACATACAGATAATAATAAACCCGTAATCCGTGACGATCGGCCTGTAATAATGTCAGACCTGCTGATTCATCTGTACGGCTCTACCCTAGTTAGAGAGGCGTCACCTGAACGTGCTGGTAGTCGTTGCCCAGGTCCTGAGACTCTGCCGTCTGTCTCTGCCGGATCATCCAGTCCTCCAGCTCTGAGGATTCACGTGTGAACTCATGGAGGTGGAAGACTTCCTGTAACCTCTGACCCCTGACAGCAGACAGTGAGACCACATGTGCACAGGCGGGTCAGCCACCGAACATTTTCCATTTGAAAAAACAGGATATAAAGCAACTAAGAGCAGACGCAGCTATTATCAAGGATCAATCAATTATGGTATTAATGAGGTTGGAAGCGTGAGACTGTCTCCACTGAGGCATTCAGAGAACCTGTGCACAGCACTGGGACTGATTACACTTATAAAACAATATAGTGATATGCTTTAAAATGAATTGTAAAATCAGCAGCAACAACAGAGAGAAATAAAAATCTTGGATTATTCCTCAACGTTAAAACTCTGTATTTGCAGTTTGGAGCTTTACCTGAGAGCAGCCTGGTGCTGCAGCTGCTGGTGCAGGCTGCTCAGGTGGCTGTAGGGTCTGCTGAGCTCCTCCAAACTCCAGTTCTGGACCGCCTGATCCACCTGGTCTCCCAGCTCCTCCACCTCCACCTCCAGCACCTCCAGCTGGCCCTCCAACACCTGCAGGACCAGGAGGGGACTGTTCACAGACATCCAGGTCTCCTCTTGTTTCGGTTCAGACCTCTCACTCACAGTGTGTGTTGTACCTGATGTTTGGTGATGAGACTCTGTGTGGCCAGTTGGTCTTTGCCGTAGTCATCACTGGTCACCAGACTGAGAGTCTCCGTGAGCCTGGACTCCAGCTCTGAGCAGTCCAGCAGCAGCTGAGGACAGATCACATTCAGACGCAGTCAGTTCTTTATATTCACTGAAACTTAATGTAACATGCAAATACAATGACTCACTATCATTGGACATGTAGAGAAATCTACTCCTTCTCTGTTGTTTGCATCCAGTGCTAAACTATAACGTTATTGATTATTTCACTTCTATAGATTGGCTCATTTTATTTTCATAAAGCATCTAAATAATCTAAAGGAAGAAGTTGTAGCTCAAACATTATGTGAAGTATAGTTAAGCTAATCTAAAGCTAACCACTGATTTTACTGATACTTTTGATATTGATAAAACTGGTTTGTTGTTTAAAAGCAAACTCGATTGTTCATAAGTAAGTAAAACATCAAAAAAAGTTTTATATGAGACCTGACGGAGTTATTTCCAACAATAAGACAATAATTAGATACCTCTCAAAGTAATCATCACCTCTCCGTCCCTCTCACCTGTTCTCTGGTGATGGCCTTGCTCAGGTGGGCTGCTCTCCTTTTGCAGGCCTCCTCAAGCTCCTCCCACTCTGCCCTCAGGTGGCTGCACCTGTAAAAAAAAACAGCAGACACAGGTAAGACCAAAACGTCACAATGAGAGAACAGAAAAAACGTTTCACACAGTGTTTCATGAACAGTAGAGAGACTTTAATGATGTTTGTTCAAATTCTTGTTCTGGTCACGAATCTTTCTTCATAAACTAAAGATGCAAAAAAAAAATTTCAACCCGAGAGAAATTAGCACCTCTGGAGCACGTCCGCTCCGTCTGATTTGCTGGATTTGGCCAGGCTCCGCCCCTTCTCCAGGACGTGGTTCAGGTGTTTTTGGTGGGCGTTCACTTCAGCCTGTAAATCCTACACACACACACACACACACACACACACACACACACACACACACACACACACACACAAGGCTTTAAATGAGCAAACTTACAGGTTTTTCCTTTGTTTTAACTGTTAATTTGATTTATAAATGTGACGATATATCTGGAAAAATTGACCTTTACATCACAAATGTCACAAATGATCCCCATCATCATTATTGTTATTATTATAATCGTTTACCTTGTGTTTCTGCATGAGGCTGATGGCTCCAGCCAGAGACTTGTCGTACCCTGTGGACCCAGAGGCAGGAAGGTGTTCAGAGACCCAGCTGAGCTCCAGGTCCACATCGTGATAAAACCCAAACAGCAGCACCAACGCCTCCAGCTGAGCTCGACGCCGGTCCAGAGGCTTCTGGAGGGATTTGAACCTGCGGCACAGACCTCATTAAGTCAACACCATCTGGTTCAGGTTCCTGTGTTCAGTCAACTATGTTAACCAGATACTTTTTTACTGCTCATATAATTTATCTGATTCTTTTATTGGCAAAGTTTTTGATTTTAAATAGAACCTAAAAACCTGCTGCATTCTGGAAAGTCACTTCTATATATTCGCTGTAGAGAAATGGACCCTTTGAAATTATTTACAGCACATTATCATTGTAGTATTTTGTGCTAAAGTTACTTTGCAAAGTTTACAGTGTGAAGAGTATTATGGTTCAGCACCTTTGTAAGAAGCAGAAAAACTATCCCCTCACATCATTTTACAATAATTATTTTACTCTAGCGACTTCAACAACGTCTGAAAATAGAAGTGAAATACTCGGGTCTGTAGTTGATGCCTGAGCTGCTCCCGATAAAGAAATTAGTATCATCAGTGCAGCTGTTGCTAAATCCAGCTGTTAACACGCTGCAGCGTGGACTCACAGAGTGAGGTACGTGTCGGTCTCCTGGAGGATCCTGTGAGAGTCAAAGTGGTTGGAGGCGAGGTGTTTGGCCCTGCTGACGATGGAGTTGATCTTCTCCGCCAGCTCCTTGGCCTCCTGCTCCAGCTGCTGATGCTCCTTCACACACAAACAGCTGTTTCATAAATTCACCCCTTTCCCTGAAGCACAGTCGTTTGGTCATTTAGAAAAAGCGTCTCCATTATAAAATTTGTCCCCCAGAGAAGACGGACACATTCATCTTACAGAATTTTAGTTTTCTTTTTTAAGAAATACACAACATAAGAAAACATTGTTGGTAACTTCCTTAGCTGAAGATCAAATGTCCCAAGCACTTCAGATCTAGGTCACTATTTAACATGTAAAAGTAAAACTTAAAAAGTAATTTAAAAAAAACTTAAAAATGTTTCATTTCTGAAACAGCTGTAGCAACATTTAGCACATGTAGCAAGTTTAAAAATGTAAGATAATATAATAATAATAATAATAATAATAATAATGACTCCTCTGCCTCCTGCATCCCCAATCCATCTACCTTGTTTATTGTATCATCGTTTGTAAACAGCTTGTTTGTTTTGTTTGTATTTTCTTGTATTTTAAAGGCTCATCTAACGACATGTAAATCAGCTTGAGATATAAATGCTCTGGTATGTTGCTTTGTTTCATACTATATATTTGTCCATAAACAAATAAACATTAAATAAATAAATTTAAAAACAGTGGACAGGTGTTATATCAGTGTCCTCACCTTCAGCAGCTGTCGACTGGAGCGCAGGTCGTGACCTTTGGCAGCGTTGTTCAGCATCCACTGGATGGCTTCAATCTTCACTTTGGCATCCTGAGGACGGACACGAAGAACATCAGCGTTTATTTAGCTAAACTAGTTACCGAGCTTTAAGTTATCACTCAGTAGTTAGCTAGTCAGTTCATCAGTTGTTCAGTTAGCTGGTTTGTTACACTGTTGGTTAGCTGATCAGTTAATTAGCTAGCTAGGTTACTCTGATAGCCAGTCAGTTAGCCAATATCTAACTTAGTCAAGAGTTAGCAAGGTGGTTAGCTGGTGTGTAAGCCGGTAAGATAGTTAACTATATTATCCAGTTGTCAGTCAACCAGTGTGTTAGCTAATACTTCCGTCACTTAGACAGCGAGGGTTAGTCAGTTGACTAGCTTGTTTGCTAACCAGTTTATTAGTCAGTGAGTCAGGTAGTGGATGGGTAAACTGGTCAGTTAGCTAAAGTCAGTTTATCTGCTATCAGTCAGTTAGCTAACATTAAACATTCAGCTAGTTGGTTAGCCTGTTTATCAGCCAGACAGTCAGGAGGTAGGTTAGTAGTCAGTTGGCTAAATTAATCAGTTATCCAGTTGTGTTTCAGTTTGTTAGTTAGCCATTCGTTCAGCTAGGCATCAGTTTTAATTAGTCAGTTAGCTCAGTTTGCTAGCTAGTCAATACCAGTGGTGAACTGGTCAGTTTAGATAGCTAAGGTTAGTCAGTTACTGAGGTATTTACCTGCAGCAGCTCCATCAGCTGTTCCTGCTGTCCCGCCTGTCTCAGTTTGTCTCCTCTGTCGGCCATCTTGTCCTGCAGTCTCCTCCACCGGCTGCTGAGCTGAGTGGACTTCCTGCTGATGCTCTGACTGTTGTAGTGCTCCTCAGCCAGCATCTCCTGTCCCAGCTCAACACACACAAACGCATGTAAGGTGTTTATGAAAAGTGACACTAGTAAAGTAAATGTCTTCTTCATTGTATTAGTGTCTGTTCACAAATTACGCAAACTATCAAAGAAACAGCTGTTTTAACTACTAACTAACTAGAGAAGAACCGGAGGGGAGCAGTTTACCTGAACCAGTCTGTCCAGCCAGACCTGGTTAGCCTGCATCTCCTTCTCAGCTGCCTCGTGTCTCTTGAGCTTGTGGAGGACGTTGGTGGGGTCGCGGTACGACTCGTCCTCAGCCACCTTAAACTTCTCCTCCATCCACAGCAGCAGCTCGTCTGCGTCCCTCTGAAACTCCTGCAGCACCAAACGTCAGGGAAACTAATGGCACACTATCGTTTGAAAAAAACGCTGCTACAACATTTTTAACACGACGACACTACAAGAGACCGAAGGGTTTAATGGACGGATAAACAAATCAAACAAAGAATGGAACTGATAACCTGTCTTTACATACAGGTTGGTCCTGGTGTGATGATATGAGAATACCTGGTATTTCTTGGAGGCCAGCAGCAGACTCCTCCTCTCAGTGCTGCTGTCTTTCAGCCTCACGTTGGCCGTCTGGATGCTCCTGCTCCTCTCCTTGATGCTGAAACATTAACTCAGTAGTTTAAACAACAGAATTACATAACATGCTCCATCACCACTAGTTAGGTTTGATTGTTGGACTTGCACTGGAAACTTATTGGTTAATCAAGATGTTGTTGTCCAAATTAAAAAATAAATAAATAAATAAATAAAGACTAGTGAAGTTAATTACCTTTGATCATCAGTTCTTTGGGCTGAAAATCTGTTCAATTGTTATGTTGTTTTTGCCAGAAATTAAAAAATATCTGATAATAAATTGACAATCATTTTTTTATATAAGTTATTTCAAAATTACTTTAAAGCTGTGATAATGTATGATTTTATAATATCGATGTTTGAACTGACGATGTGAAAACAACAGGAGTGGTGAGAGAAACCTCCGTCCGTGTGTTGCATTTCCTGTTTTATTTTGAAATTACTTACTTCACCTTGTGTGTGTTCTGTGTTGTTTTGCTGTGCCACATGTCTCATTAGTTAATTAGCCTTCAGTGTATGCGTAGGCTTGTGTTTCCTCGTCTCAGTTGCCAGATCATTGTGTTTAGTTGCCGGTTGCTTCGTCGTCTACTCGTCGATTAATCAACCAATCAGCTCACTCAGCTAAAACCGAATCGCTTTTTAAAAAGTGATGATTCACAGGTGTTGTCTTCACAACTTGTTTTTGCTGAAAACAATTCTTATTAATATTCATATAATTATTAATATTGTGATGATAATTAGATCCATATTGTCCAGGTGTTACCTACTTCAGGTAAATACAGACCAAGTCAAAACCCTCATTGTTGTATCTTCTCCATATTGAACAAAGAGACAAACTTCCACGTGTGTTCTCTTACTGTTTTGCGGCGTAGTGTTGCTGGTTGATGAGCTCCAGACTGCGCTCTCTGAAATGATGGACTCGTTGGTCCAGAGCCTTCAGGAGACCTTCCAGCTCCTCCTGTCGACCCAGCAGACTGTGGACACTGTCCACCGAGTCCTGCATCAGTGAGCGCAGAGAGATAATCAATATACACAGAAGTTATTCAGCAGGTTTTACGTTTCGAAGCACTGCTTTCATGTCTCAGTTTAATCTACGTATATTCAGGAATCTAACTGAAGTCAAGTTTCACTTTCAGGGTCGATGGACCATGAAAACAGATCAGAGTGAAGCGTCCTCACCCCGACGTCTTTGACCCTCAGTCGGGCTTCGTGTCCGGACAGCGCCGCCTCAATCCGGTCTCCCTCCTGGTTCAGCCTCTGGAGCTCCACCTGCTGCTCCAAATACTGCTTCCTACTGGTCCACATGTTGTCCAGTTTGGACCAATCAGAAGAGAGATTGTTCAGGGTTTCCTGGATGTCCACACCACCCGTCGTCCTATTAGAGGAGCCCCGCTGAAGAGATTCCCCCAACTTCTCCATCTCCTTCAGCCTGAGACACAAACACACTGTACTGGTCATTTACACTGTAATTATTCATTCACAATATTTATTAATAAGAACAATAACTTGATTAATTGAAATTATAATGGAAATAAGGCTAAAATGTGTTCAGTTCCCTGAATCTACTTGCATTTCTCTTTTTGTGCATAACTTTAATGATTTCAACATTAAAACTGCTAAATCAGTGATTGACAATGGAATCTCATCGAAAATACACAATTACTGTCAAAATAAAAATTTAAATGGAATCCCCATTGACATGAATATATTTTAAATTTCAAATGTATTTTATATTTAAAATTTTTGCATTTTGATCAAAATTATGATTTTAAATAATTTCTAATAGAAGAAAATGAATTAAAGGTCAATGTCTTTTTCTTCTTATTAAGGCAGTGTTGTGTTTAGTGCACAAAAAATAATTAATTTAGGAAATTATTTATTTTCAAAATATAAAAATATTAAAGTGAAAATTATATTTAAAAATTGTATAAAATTTTATCACATATGTGCACTCAAATAAAAAAAATTATTAAATTAAATTTCGTATTGACAGCTATAGACGTCCATAAGTGAAATGAAATCTGGTCAAATTTGCAAATAAAGTAACTGTTCTTTCTGTTATAGATTAGAATATTTTCTCTAAGCATTGAGGCCACAGTAATAACCTGTGTTGTGTTTTATTGTGGCGGTACCTCCTGACTCCTCCTCTTTACCTGCTCCTCTGCTCCTCCATGTCCAGCCGGAGCTCCTGGTGTTGTTCCAGCAGGGCGATGGCTGAGGCCACGTCAGCGGCCGCCTCCTCCTGCAGGAGACGGTCCTGCACTGAACCGGCCCAGCGCTGCAGCTCTTTGGCCTGCTGCTGGAAGCTCTGCAGCCTGCGGGCCTCCTCCAGGAGGCGCTGTCTGTCTGCAGCCTGATGCTTCACCTGGGAGACAACCCATGCAGGTCGTTATTTTTAAGTAGATTAATTCCTCCTTTTCTGTCTTCTGGCAGAAGGTTAGAATTGAACTCTAACCTGTTTCAGCAGAGCTTCGAGACCCCGAACCTCCTCCATGATGGCTGCACTCTCTGCTGGACTGCAGTCCTGCTTCCTGCAGCACAGGAAACAAACATCCAGGACTATGAGATGCAGTATACTTCTCACCTCAGATGGTTCACGTGAAAAACACCAAATCGGTGACTAAATTTTTATTGTTTTAAAACACTTCTGCTTTGTCTCCTAATTAGTTTCTTTTTCTGTCTCATTTGTTTATTGGGTTTTACAGCACAAATTAAAAGAGGAAGAGTGGTGGTCACTATCAAAGATCCACAGCGACTCTCATTAGTCTTCAATAAAATTTAGCAGCAAGAATCTCTCTGCCATCAGGGGAACAACTTCAACCTCCAACAAAAGTAACACGTGTCCTTTTAAATCTTTACCATCCTCTTCGTACCACCTCCTCCTCTTGGTTCCTTCTTTTACAAGGAAACAAACTAATTATTCTTAGTTTTTCTGTAACAGTCCTAAAGCCTAACTCAGAGCCGTACATCTTGGCGACGCTCCTCAGGTAGGCGATCTTGCCCTCCAGGGTCTGGATGTCTCTGAGGGCCTGAGCCTGGTTCTTCTCCTCGGCCAGCAGGGTGAAGGAGCTGCAGCCCACGTCCACGACGTCAAGCCGGGACAGCTGACCCTGCAGCTGACCTTTAGCCTCCTCGCAGCTCCGCAGGAAGGACTGCACGTCTGCCGTACTCAGCAGCTCGTGGCCCTTCTCGTCCTTCAGCTGCTGGATCCGATCCCACCTGAGGACACGGAGGAGACCAGAATCAGCTGCTTCAGTCCAGGTCACATGTCTACACTCTGCTTGATTTTGATGGTTTCTACCTGTTGGAAATCGTCCTCTGTCTGGCCTGGATCTCTCTGTGTTTACTGTGCCGACTCTTCACCAGCTCCTCCGCCATTTTGATGATGTCATCTAACCGGCCACGCCCACTTGCCAACTCAGTCAGGAAGTTCTAAAACAGGAAGTCAATACAGGTTAAATCTGTTGGGCTGTCTTTCTACACCACCATCATCATCATCATCATCATCTCCACCTGCTAATAACAGTCCACACGTTGTCTTCATGTACATGCAGTTATGCTCTGCACTAAGGCATTGTGGGTAATGCCCATTAACATGCTCCATTACTTATTATAGTATTGAAAAAGAATAAATATTTAAATATTTAAACCTCGCGTAAGCAGGACCCTTCAAATCCTGGTCTTTAATTATTATTTATTTACTGTCTGATTATTGATGTTTTAATCACACGTGAAGATGTTGTTGCCAGGCAACAGTTCCAGCATGTGACTCGATATAAAACCACACCCTGCTATGTAAAGTCTTCACCTCATACTTGGCCTGCACCACTCCCAGGTTGTCGGCGTCGGTGGTGAAGGTGTTCAGGACGTTCTCCTTGTCCTCCATCCACGACTCGAACTCCTGGCAGCCGTTGTAGAATCGGTGCAGACGCAGCGTCTCCTCCAGACTTCTCGTCTTCGACTGAAAACAACAACAAATCAGAAACTTACTTTAAGGGAGCCTCACATGAAGCTGCATGTAGCTTTAAGTGTGTCTGAATTTACTGCATCTTTACCATCAGTTTCCTTTGTTTTATTTCATCTTAACTCCATTATCATCAGACTACATTTCCCACGCTGCCCCTCTCTCACCTTGACCAGGTTGTGCAGGGAGTGGTAGTCCTGGTCCAGAGCGGTTTGTGTGCTCTCCACAGTGTCTCTCTGGTACTGTGGGTCCGGCAGCATCGTTGTTTGGATCTCAGTCGTGCTGCGACGCATCGAGCGGCTTCGCCTCGGACGACTCAGCTTCCTGCTCGGGCTTTCCGGCACGCCAGTGGTGGAGACAGGCGGGGTGGGGGGAGCAGTCTGAAGAGGGTGATGAAGACGGGAGGAAGATTAGGTGATGACCTTGTAAACAACTAAACAATTGACAAGTTTCTGAATTTTAATCTCTTTAATTTCAAAGACAGTGGCTTCATTAGTTCTGTAGTTTTGTTTACAACTCGTCTGAAGTATAATAATTGGATTTGTGTTTGTTTAACATGCAATTCCCTGAACATCCACACTGTAGGTAATGTAAGGTTATATAATTTATTTTTACTTTGACATAATTTATCTGCAGTTTGAGTTCTTATCTATTTTTCATCATTCAAAAAATTTCATTTTAGACAATTTCAACATCCTCTCATTCCTTTGCGTATTAATTTTCTTACAGGATCACCAAAGATGATGAATATCTCATATTGAATCCACAGCATCAAAACTGTTTAAAATTCTTACCACAACAAAACAAATTTATATCATCTGCAAATAAAATCATTTTGAGTGTTTTGGAAACCTTAACTCTATCATCTGTGTTCAAAATTAAAACAATAATGGGCCTAACATCGAACCTTGCGGAACTCCAAAAGGAACATTTAATATTATTTATCTAAACATATCAATATCTATTCATATTTACCTATAATGATCAGAGACAATGGTTAAATTCATTATTTAAAAGTTACTGATTATTGATCGTACGGTGGCTGGGAGGAGGGTCAGGTAGGTTTTGGGGATGAGCTGCTGGTTTCCTTGGCCGTCTCTGGCCAGAACTCGGTCTCCATCCGGCTCGGTGCTGACGATTGTTATGATGTCGTTACGATCCCATTGAAACTGGCCTGAACACAAGACAACAATCAGTTCATATAATGACTCTGGTCGTGTGAGTCCTGCAACAAGAACAACAACTTACAGAAGCATCTATTATTCTTTTATATAAACCAGTAAAAGACCCAACTAGAAAACATAACATGTGTGTAAAAATGACTCATACCACAGATACTGACAGGTGTGTGACTTATGAACTAATCCCAACTCTTTTATTCCGGAGTCTAAAGGTTTTTACTAATAATTACTGGAGTTTGACTTTGAATGTTTGTGTCATTTCCCATCATGCTCTGCTGTTTAACAGTGACACAGATCAGACCTGCAGTACCTCTGCTGTATCTGAAGCGGACCTTGGCCTTGCTCTCCTGTCTCTCAGGGGCGGAGCTCACAGAACTCCTCCCACCCTTTGCGCTAGGTGATGATGTCGCTGATCCTGGCCCCTCCTCCTCTCCCGATGAGTCGCTGTATTGGATCATTTTACTCTGGTGAGGCTCCGCCTACACAGGTAGAGTGAGTGTCAGCACAGTTTTGCCCTCAGACGTGGCGAGATGACGACACTTACCCTCGCAGCTTCACAGATTTGAGTCTATACTCACAGTCAGAGCAGTTTGCTGCGCTGCGCTCTTCGCCTGCTCCGACAGTCTCTTTATCTCCGAGGCGTAGGCCACCATCTCTTTCTCCAACCGTACGTGGCGCTGCAGCAGCGCCGCCGTGCTCGACTCATCCTTCCCATGATCCTCGCTGGTCAGTAGCGGTTTCCTGTCACCCAACCAGGATTCGGCCTCTGCCACATCTGCAAAGTACTGCACAGAGGAGCATCTGTCTTAAACCAGGGAGGTCTGAGGAAACCTGGACCCAGGCCCCATAAACAGGGACACAGCAGGAGGTTCAGAGAAAGACTGAGATATGTATTAATTAATATAAGGTAGAAGTTTAAAGCATTTCCATGGTTACCTGTTTGATGGTAGCGGCAGCCTGCAGTCTGTTGCGGCGTCCCGTCACCTCCTCCGTCAGGTGGCTCCACTGCTTCTTTAAGGTCTTGATCCACTTCTGGACGGCGCGCTGGTTCACCTGACTCTGCTTGGTCAGCTGATCCTGACCTCGACCCAGAACCCCCTGGTACAGAGACTCCTGAGCCTGGATCTCCGCCTCCAGCCCCTGATGGAATTAAATCAAATTCATTTATTAAGTTGATCATCCTGATCCATCCGTAGATGAATCATCCCCACTAATTAGTAACTCGGGTTGTTTACATTTCTATTCTATTTCATTTACCATACTATATAATAATATATAATCTTATGACATTAAGTCACCTTATCTTAGTTTAGCATGTCTTATCTTAGCTTAGTTTAGCTTAGCTTGTGCGTCTCACCTTGTGTTTGTGTTGGGCCAGCTGGATGTGGTTGAGGTCTCGTCCGAGTCCGGCCGCCTGCAGCTTCAACCAGCGCTCATACAGCCACGCCTCCAGCTCCTCACAGTCATAGAAGAACTCAAACAACCTCAACTGAGCCTCCAACTGTCTCCTCCTGCTGCTGCTGAGCGACACCAGAGACTTGTACTGAGTGTCGAGAGCTCTCACTCTGCTCTGAATCTGCTGACCGTCTCTGACTTTTCCCTGGAAGAGAGAGAGAGAGAGAGAGACAGGGATGAGCCGACATCTCTCTCACCCCCTGACCTCCTTTGACAGCTTCACCTGACAGTGATACCGGACACGGTGTCGTACCCTCAGAGCTGCGCTGCTGATGGCGGCGATGGTTTCACCGTGCGCTGAGATCTGAGCTTCCAGGAGATCCTGCTTCTGAAGGAGAGACGCCACCTCCTCCAGCTGCTTCCCCAGTTCAGAGGAACTGGCCTGGGACTGAAGACCAAGAGGGGAGGGGGGAGAGCAGCGAGAGAGAAGAGAGGGAGGGAGGGAGGGAGGGAATCACTTTGATCTTACACAAGAAGATCTGTTGTATATAGACTTTTAATCACACCTGGTCTCCTCCTGAACAAACCTGCAGCTCTTTCAGCTCCTGGGAGACGAGTTCGATGTCTCTGAGGACACTGAGAGTTTCAACTACATTTCCCAGCAGCCCCCTCTGCTCCTGCAGCTGCTGCAGCAGCTCCTTCCATCGACGGCTGATGCTCTCCTCCCTAAGACACACAAACACACACACATACAAATGATTCTGTCCCGTATGATGTTCTTCATAGTTTGACATTAAGATGATGTTATTTTGTTTTAAACAGTAGAACTGTATCAGCAACATAAACACAGACTCTATTATTAGTAAGTGTCTGTATTCTCATCTTAAACCTCCGACTCACCAAACTCTCTTACAAACTTGTTTCAACGTGCTGAACGTCTCTTCTACATGTCTGCGTTTTAATCGTTAGCATCTCCGTCAGAATTTCACATCATGAAGCTTAAAGTCCTGCGGTCGGAAATCAGCTGATGAAAACACGTCTTCAGATTTAACTGTAGAGTCTGAAGTCTTGTTAAGAAAATCAGAACAAGAGAAAACATGTCTAAAGCCATTATGACATCATAGAGCTGCACTGTGACACCTGATGTTATTTTTCTGTCATTGACTGAAATCACTTCCTCATCTTTAGACTGACGGAGCTGCTGGTGCCAGTTCCACCTTCACTCCTCCAGCTGACCGAGGTCGTTCTCACCTCCGGATGATCTGCTCCTTGCTGTGGTAGTTTCCTCTCTCGACGGTCTTGGCCATGTCTCTCAGGGCGCTGAACCGCGGCTCTCTGGCCAGAGCGTCGGTGGCGAGCGCCTCCAGACGACGGCCCGCCGCCTGAGCCTCCTCCAGGGTGGACAGACCTCGGACGTCCTGCCTCCGGACCAGACGCACCGTGTCCTCCAGATACCCCTCCCTCAGCGCTGCCTGAGAGAGCAGAGACAAACCCACTGAATCTATCATCCATCCATCATCCATCCCACACTCTGGCACCAGCTGCTCATCAGGACAGGTGTGTTTACCTTCCTCCCAAACTTCTGGGCGAGTTGCTCCAGGTTCTCCAGACGAAGCAGCGCCTCCTGCAGGGCTCCTTCTCGCTCGTGTTCGGCTCTCTCCAGCAAAACCCAACTCTTCTCTATGTCGCTCAGGGTTTTACCTTCTCACACACACACACACACACACACACACACACACACACACACACACACACACACACACACACACACAGAAAAGCAACATTAGATAATGTAGAAAACGTATTATGAAACGCCAAAGACGTCATATCACTCTGTTTTCCTGTGATCACAAAATAACGTTTTATATTTATTCTTATATTTATTCTAATCACTCTGAGAGATTAGAATAAGTGACAGTTAAACACTGAAAACAAACACGAAGGCGATATTCAGTTTAGTTTTGTTTGAAGAAGAAAAGCAACAAATCCTCAAATTTAAGAAGCTTGAAACCTTTGCTTAAAGAAAAGTCACTAAAACGATGATTTGATAATCACATAATCACATACAACAGCTGTGGATTCATTTTCTGTCCATTAAACAACTAATTGACTGATTGTTGCAGCACAGTGTGTAGATTGTGTCTCGTACCCTCCGGGGGATTGTACGCCCACTGGTTGTTGGCGGCCAGCTGAGTCTTCAGACTGAACAGATGAGCCTCAATCGCCCCGCGCTCCTAAAGAGAGAGAGACACAGTCACATGTCAATCAGCTCCATGGTTAGAAAAACAAAAAGGACAAGATACAGAAAAAGCAGTTGTAAAAATACCTGCGCTTCACTATTATAATGTTATATATTGTGTAATTATATATGTTATTAATCAAAACAGAACAAGTTCTTCTGGATTCATAATCTCAGTCACTTGAATCCTGCAGGGACGGATCAGGATTTTAGCACTGGGGATTTTTTATTGTCATTTAATTTTAATAAAAGTTTTGTAGTTTTGCACTTGAATAAGTTTTTATTAATTATTATATATTATATATTTTTTAATTATTTTTTTGGTGTATCTGTGTCAGCAGACGAGTCCGGGGCAGGTGTGACAGGTTTCACTCTCGACCTTTGTGACGGCGTCTCACCTGGTATTTAGGAGGCTTCTCCACGGTTCTGTAGGTCTTGAACGCCGTCATCAGCGTCTGCATCTCCCTCAGAGAGTTTGGGAATCGTCTGTCGTTCAGCTGCACCACCTTCAGCAAGGAAACAAGCGGTGAGACGTTCTGACACTTCCTTCTCTAACTCACTGCATGGCTCATCTAAGTCAGTCCTGGTGTCAGTCCGTGTCAGGTTCTGTTACCTTGGTTTTGATCCAGCGCAGCAGATCTGAGACCAATCTCTCATACTGCACCTTCATGTCGTCCAGCTCCATCAGCATCCCGACAATCTGAGGAGACAGAGTCCTGCATCAGTCTGTTGTCTCACACGTCCTCAGAGTTACACTCTATCATCTCTCACCGACGGCTGCAGCGATTCCCAGTATCTAACATTCAACATGATAAAGTTCGTCTGTCATGTCCGAGTCTTTGAAGGTTAAAAAGTTTTGAATTAATACAAAACAAAGCAAAGTTTTACAATCTCGTGATCAGGGACCAAATCCATTTTTGATGGAAGAAATATCTCCCTGCGGCCTCTTGTCAACGGTTCCACATGTGAGGAGTTCAGTCACAGCGTTTTCACTCCTCACATTCTTTCATTTAAATCATTTAGAGGGAAAATTATCGAGTGTTTCTCCCCGATAAAGGAGGAAAAGATCAGAGAAATGTCTGAGAAATAAAGATGGTTCGTGCAGCAGAAAGAAGAACTGCAGGTCCGTGAACATACAGACACTAAAGGACAGGACGCTGCAGAGAAACGGGACAGACCTTGTGGCGAGGCGTCGCAGGTGATTCTCTCCTGTACTCCCTCTTCAGCCACTGACCGCTGAGACTTCCTCCCACTGACATACTGATACCTGTCTACATGCACACCTGCACCCTGTCGGCCATGACGGTCGCTTCTACACACCTGGTGCACTTAGTGTAAAGACACGTGACTCAGGTAGCAGGTACCTGGATAGTCATTGTTGAAACCACTAACATACCTGGATTCTCCATACCTAGACTGCACCTGAAACACACCTGGCACACCTGTTCCCTCCGGTTTAAAGCTTTTTTAACAAACTGAAATGTTTCGTTAAAACCACCAACATCCCTACGCCTCAACTGGACATCACCTGATGTACCAATTAATTTAAACCTGAAACATCTTTGTTGAACATGGAAAGAACAGGTAAGGACCTGCACACACCTGAAGCATACAGTGAGCCTGATGGAGACGCACACACCTGGAACACACCAGGTACAACAAGGAACCTCCAGTTTCAGCCTGTGAAATCTTTGGTGAAACCTGCTTCCAGATTCCTTGACATACCTGAAAACACACCTGGCTCAGCTGATGAGCGTGGCAACCGCTACACACCTAGAAACACACCTTGACATCTGATGCATACAGTATCTAAATACCCTGACCACAACTCCAATTTAAGAAATCTGAGCCTTTATTGAAAACTCTACACACCTGGACACACCTGAACACACCTGGACACACCTGAAGACACCTGAAGACACCTGAAGACACCTGAACATACCTGAACACACCTGAACACACCTGGACACACCTGGTGCGTACAGAACAACTTCTGAAGATGCCTCTTTATGCCTTGACCACAACTGTAACACACCTGGCACACCCTCTGCCTCAGATTTAAGCCTGTAAAGTCTTGAAATTGAAATTTTCTAATATACCTGAAAAAACCTGGACACACCTGGTGCGAGAGGTTAAACTGCCAGAGACAGTTCAATATACCTTACCATACCCAGTCTCAGCCCATAAATCCTTTGTTAAACGTGCTAACATACCTGGAACACACCTGTTACATCTTGTATACCTGCTGGAGATGCTTTTAGACACACACACACCTGCGTTACACGGCACACCTTTTACCTCCAATTTGGACCTGGACAGCCTCCGGTGAAACCTTTACACACCTGGAAGTGCATGATACAGCGTTTTACCCAGACGCCTAAGCTTCTGGACATCTACCTGAATACCTGAATACACCTGAACCCACCTGGTGCAAAGAAACCAACATTACGTGACCCCAGGTAAATCACTGGACCTGGACATACCTGGTTTGCTCGAGCTCCAACCATCACAACTCGACATCAGGAGGTTCGATAACAAATTAATCAATAAGTAAAGATGTTAAAATCTCAATCTAACATCTGATCTGTCGCAACATCTGACATCACGTCTGCTGCTGATGAAGTACGAGGGGGGGGTGGGGGGGGGCCTGCGCAACATCCTCCATCAGTTTCTGTTAATAACTGTCGATACAGACGAGCCACTACACGGAGCTTTACAGAGACTTTCTACCTGCTGGAAACAGCAGGAACCTTAGAGCCTCAACGCAGTAACTGATCCATTAATTAACAGTTAAAGACGTTACATGGACGCAAAAGTCGTATAAACTTTACCACCAGTTCTGATTCAACCAGAGACGATACGGAGATGAACTCTCGCAGAACAAATGAGAAAGTTAAATTCTCCTCACGTCACAGAAACCTGTTCTCACAACAAACATGAAGCTTTACCAACAACAACTGTCTATAAATCCACAGTGAAATCTTTGTTCTGTTTCACCGTGTTGTCAGGTGCGACATCTTAGACCCTGAAGCTGAAGTGTAAAAGTCCAGCTCCGCCCCTCCACCCCTCCGCCCCCGGCTCTTCTCCTCTCCTGGTTCAGGTAAAGGTGTGTTTCAGTGGAGTCTCTGAATGACTGCTCATGTCTCTGATGTGCTGCCTCCAGCAGCGTCTGAGCGTCTGTGTGTGTGTGTGTGTGATCTGATGTGATTAGCTTAGCGTCAGCAGCCCCGCCCACAGCGAGCTACACAGTGTAGACAGGTCAACAACAGGCTGCACGGTCACCTCGCCCCCCAACATGAAGCACCACGACTATTACTACTGTAAATATGAATAATAATAAAGATGGTACCTCTGCTGTAACAGGTGAGCAGCATATGTTCTGTGATGTGTGTTTATTATATCTTCTGTTTATCTAGTTGTTGATGTGTTGAAGTGTCACAGCTGAGATTCACTGAGTCCCTCAGTGACTCCCTCAGCACCAATCAGTCCTGACTGTAATCCAGCAGTAATCCACACTGAGTGACAGGTAGAGGGGGCGGGACCTGATGGATTACAGGACGCCCACTTCTCTAAGCGCTGAGGAAAGGAGCTTCAGTGCTTCCTATTTGATCTCCTTTAGCGTAGGAAACGCCAGAGCTTCCTTTAGGAAAGGAAAGGAGGAAATGCCAAGGTGGAGGAGAAGTGACTTTTCCACCGCAGCCCGTGTGAGCGTGGATGAGCTTTAAACACTGACTGCTGCTGCAGCACCAAGAGCAGCCTGCAGAGGGCGGGGGAATCCACGGGTTGACACCAGGATTTATGATAAAGGTTAGAATTCAGTGTGTGAGTACTACTACTGCAAATACTACTTTACTTTACTAATTTATCACAGTTCATCAAAACTGTTAAACCGAGTCAGAGCTGCAACTGATTCGTCGTTTAAGTCGTTTTTCAAGCAGAAAAAACCAAATGTTTGTTGTTTAACTGAGATGATTTGATGCTTTTCTTCGTCATATCTGATTGTAAAGTGAGTATTTAGAGATTTTGGATAAAACAAGAATGTGAAAACAACATCTTGGGCTTTAGGAAATCAGAGCGGGTCACTGTTTTCTCCTTTTCTTTTAGGACAAAACAAACTGATCAACTGAGAAAAGATGATCTGCAGTGATATTACAGTTTATATTCTCTAACACAAAAGGGAGAAATTCAAATTTCACTTTGACTTTTATATGTTTACATTTTTTTTGGGAGAACCAACGTTTTGATCTGTCGTCAGTGCTGTCTCTGAAGTTTCACAAGATCATTGAAAGATTGTAGAGAATCATCATCATCATCATCAGTTTCCCAGAGGCTGAATAAATGTCTTTAAATCACTTGTTTTGTCTGAGTAACAATCCAAAA
Source organism: Seriola lalandi dorsalis (assembly GCF_002814215.2). Taxonomy (NCBI): domain Eukaryota; kingdom Metazoa; phylum Chordata; class Actinopteri; order Carangiformes; family Carangidae; genus Seriola; species Seriola lalandi. The sequence goes on from NW_019525287.1 coordinate 143,963, forward strand.
CTCAAAGAACATTGAAGTGTTTTTACACCACAGACATTTAACAGTTGATAACCTGAACCTGTAAGAACCAGTAAGTTCTGGGTTCTGCCTTGTTTTCCCGCTTTGTTGACATGCGTCACTGAAGAGGCGACACAGGGACAAACGTCTTCAGCGCTGATGAGGACGAGTGTCGAGAGAACAGACAACAACTGAAAAAGTGCCGCTTATACGTGACATGAGACTGACTCCAGACCAGCTCCGTCCACTTCCCCTCGGTACCAAACCCATAAAAACCATCACATTACTCCTGAACCTGAAGACAGGAAGTGACGAAAAAGTCAAACAAAACGATGCAGCGTTTGGTCACGCTGCATCGTTATGGAGGATAAAGAACTTGGAGGATAAAGTATAAACCTACGCCACCAGATCATCACTAGGAAATGTAATTAAACTGGTGTCGTGCTCCACCACACAGCACACAGCTCACACTGACAACAAGTGGAAAAGATCTGATCACGTATCATTTTCTGCCGATTCCATTTCTGTTAAAACCAACTAATTGATGGTTTAATGCTCTGGTTATAAAAGTGATCTGCTGCAGGACGGTGGTCCGGTGCTGCCCCCTGGTGGACGTGGCTCTGACCTTGGCGAGTCTCTTCTGGATGGTCTGTCCCTGCTTCATCTTGGAGAAGTAGTGGTAGTACAGGGACACGTAGGTCATGATGGACTTCTCGTCCGGGTGAGGGACCACCATGTCCTCCACCTCCAGCAGCTGCATGATCCCGAACTGCCGCTCCGCCAGAGAGAAGGCGTGCTCCAGGTTGCGGCGGGGGTCGTCGCCATGGAACCGGCGGTAGTCGAAAAGGTCAGGCCTTGGACGAAGAGAGACACGGAAGTTAGAGTGTGTGTGTGTGTGATTTCTGTATTAGATCAGCTGTACAATGTGTAGGTGTGTACAACCTGCACACACACATGCAGCTTGTTGACACATACATATGTAAATGAACGTTAGTGAAGAAGAAGAGAGGAGGAAGATGACGACAGATGGATCCGTGTTAGTTTAGTTTTATTTTCTTACTTTTTAAAAACACTGTCACTGATTTTACATCAACATTCTCTCAACAAACAAACAAACAAACAAACAAACAAACAAACATCACTGATCACACTGAAAGTTGAGACTCAAAAAATGAAGAAACACAATAAAAACTTTAATAAATCATTTAGTGTTTGGTTCCTGCTGCAGCTTCTGAAGATGTTCTGTGATCACATGAGTGTGTGTGTGTGTGTGTGTGTGTGTGTGTGTGTGTGTGTGTGTGTTACCGGTGGGCGTGGATGAGGGCGTTGAAGGCAAGTCCGTCCCTCCAACTGGACGAGAAGTCCTGCACGTTGACGCCGTCGTAGCCCGACGTTTTCCTCTGGCACCAGATCAGAAGAGCCTCCTTCGCCGAGCGGTGCGCCACACTGCCTCCCCCTCCCGCCTGGGGGGGGGGGGG
>NW_019525287.1:145632-145791 GCF_002814215.2 Seriola lalandi dorsalis
AAGGAGAGGAGAGGAAAAGAAAGGAGAGGAGAGGAGAGGAGAGGAGAGGAGAGGAGAGGAAAAGAGAGGAGAGGAGAGGAAAAGAAAGGAGAGGAGAGGAAAAGAAAGGAGAGGAGAGGAAAAGAAAGGAGAGGAGAGGAAAAGAAAGGAGAGGAGAGG
>NW_019525287.1:146523-152902 GCF_002814215.2 Seriola lalandi dorsalis
CAGAGCTAAACTAGAGACTGTGAGTTGTGGTTGTTGCACCTCGTCCAGGTTAATTGGTCCGATCTGGAACCTGAGGATGATGATCCACAGCAGACCCAGGATCAGCGTCCGGTCCCCGTCCACCACGTTCTCCGGACCAATCAGATCCACCCGAATCTGACGGAGAAGAGGGTGACTGTTCAGTGTAGAGATCGACACAGGGACCATGAGCTTCACAGTTTACAGTGTTTTTTCTGAGCGCCTTGGACAGGTGAGCTACCTTGGTTTTGAGGAAGTTGATGGCGATGCTGTTGTTCTCCAGACAGTGGACTCTCAGCTTGCGGCGGCTGGGCGGAGGCAGCGTCTCCCTGGAGATGAGCTCGAGAAGCCGGATCAGAGCGACGCCGGTCTTCAGCTCCGTGTAGACGTCGGTCAGCTCCACGCTCTCCTGCAGGAGGTGGCGACAGTTCAGGACTGACAGCTGAGGTTCTGCTGTGACCAGCGTTTTCATCACAGAGCTCTGACACTAAACTGTTTCTTCTTCACTGCTCATTTAATAAAACTGAAGTTACTGCAAACACAACTTTTCTACGTCTAATGTGGATGTTTTGATTCTCTCTTCAACTGTGAAACAAATCAGCACAAAACTACAATATTAAAACCAAGGTTGTAATTTAAGTGCAACTTTGAGGTATTTTACCGAGGTGTGAAATTATCCATTAATTCACAAAAATGTTAGAGCGAAGTGACTTATCCTGTGGCCCTTTGGAGGGGCCCGACCCCTCGGCTGGGACCCATACAGCAGTTCAGAGTAGCTTCACATTAAGCAGCTACAACAGTAAACGCTGCTTCATCAGTATTAATTACAATCAGACATCTTACTAACGAGTACTTTTATTATTAAAGTGCACGAAGCTGATCATACTTCTGTACTTTTACTTAAATAAGAGTTTAAATGCAGGATTCAGAGCATCTTTGATATACTGGTACTTGGACGTGAGTGAAGGGTCTGAATAATTCTTCCACCTCTGCTTGTTGTGCCGTGTGAGCAGTAAGTTTACAGAGCCGTGATGAGAGTAACGTGAGTTAGTCTCATCACGGCTCTGTGACTGACAGGAAGTTCACTGTGAAAAGTCAAAGTGCATTTTAATCATCCCGAGAGTCGAGTGCTGCTTCCCCCTGAAGTGCGTTACATAACGTCTCTGTCCAGTCTGGTTCAGGACATCCTGGTCATCTACAGGCCGCTCCTAACTTTAGACTCACAAGTGTTTGTTCTGAAAGGATTTACGGTTCCTTTATCAGAACCTCTCAGAACCTGAGGATTTACTTCCATGACCACAAAGGCGACAGTCCTGCTGACACCGGTCTTCTAATTCAGGACTCCCCTGAGCTAAACCAAGCCCAACAGACATTCCCCACTTAGACTCTGAACATGGGTCCATTTCCCCAGTTTCCCCCTCTACTTATGCAGCCTGAGGGTCTGCTGCTTTGTTCCTGTTGTACAGTTCATGTGTGACGTCTTCAAACGTCTCGTTTTGTCCGACCAAATGTCCAAAACAACAAAAAGATTCAGTTTACTGAAAAAGAAAAGCATCAAATCCTCTCACCTGAGGGTCAGACAACACAAGACATTTACAGACGTCACCTCAGTAACCTGCAGTTTTCACTATTTACTGGCATTTTATAAACAAAACAATTAATCAAGAAAACAATCAGAAGTTGCAGGCCTATGTTTAATTCTAATACTTGTCTTTTCACTTTATCCACTTATTTGCTTTTGTATTATTCATTATTACTCAGTCTGTAATTTTGTTAACCTTTGTTGCAACACTTTTAAAAAGGACATGGACAGTCAAGGCTTGTAAATCTTACTACAAAGATCGTTGTATGTTATCTCAGTAAATCTAAATAAATAGAGAATGAGATAAATTAGTTAAAGATCGTCAAGCTGCTGGATCAGTTTGAAGTCTAAGAAATGCTCCTTGTTGGAGTTTCTATATTTGTTTCCTCCCTGTTCCTTTGTCTGTCAGCAGGAAGCCTTTAATGGATGGTTTGGTTGTGGTTATATTTTTGGATTTCTGCCATCAGACCATTAGCTTTAAAAAGCTGATGACGTGTTTGGGTATAACACTGAGCTGTAGGATTTCTAGTAACTCGGTAACACAGTAAATGTGAAACCATACAAGAGGAAACAACCTTGTATACAATCACCTTGGTTTGATTTCCTGTTGCCAGTGATAACATTGTCACACAGAGTTCATCACATGAGACAAAATATGACAATAGAAAACTAGCTTTAACCCAATCAGAATAGAAATAAGCATCAAATCTGCAACTAGCAATTATTTTTATATTTAAGTAATCAATCATTTACTCTCTCAATCAATCGTCAACAACATAAAATGCCCATCAAAACTGTTCCAAGCACATGGTTTAATCTTCAGATTACTAATTTTATTTTGTTTAAATTTACTATCATGCAACACTGACATAACCAGACAAATTATTTAAACAATTAATTGATTATCAAAATTTTCTGTCACTCTACTAGTTGATTAATCAGCTAATCAATAACTCTATGGATTGTGGTGGAGATCATTTTTAGGGTTGCAACTAATGATTATTTTAATCTGTGTATTATTTTCTCAATTAGTTAATTAATCATGTTGTCTGTAGCATGTCATAAAAAGCCTTTTAAAATTTACCACAGACCAAAGATACATCTTCAAATGCTTCAAATGTTTAATATTCAATATTCAATTCACCATCATCTATGGCAAAGAAAATCACATAATCTATATTGTTTAAAAAAATCACTAAAGTTATTATTTAATGATCAAAATAAAGTCACTGATTGCAGTTCTACTAATTTTAACTACTTCATGTATTGCTGCCTAGTTCTGTCTGTGAATACACTATATATTTCATAACATGATCACATTGTAAGATCTTTTACAAGTAAAATCTATATCACTGAATCTGTAGCTGTTAGATTTATTAGAGTAAAAACTACAATATTCAATATTTCTCTGACATGGAAAAAAAATAGAATAAAATAGACTTAATTAACTTCCAACACTGTATGGGTAATTTATTCATTTATTTTACTTAAATGCAAATGAATGTCAGTAGGAAAAATATAAATAACCAGGAATGTTTTTACCTGTAGCTTGGTTAGCTAGGTTAATATTAGCATTTAAGCTAACTTGCACTAGCATACCTTTCCCTAAGCTACTGTCGTTAGCCAACACAAATTTTCTTAATTCAATTCGGTGAAAATGTTCGATTTAAACATTGTTTAACGCGGGGACAACATTTATATTAACTATGGTAGATTTACACAGATCGGAGATCGGATTTCAATTGATAATCATGCTACTGTTAATTAGCTACAGTCCGGCCATGAAACCGCCATCTTGGTTTATATCATGGTCATAGATTGATGTGTAATGAACCCTGTCGCTTTACTCGCATTTATACAACTGTTTACGATTAATGAATACAGACTCACCGGTGAAAACACAATCTTTTTAGTGATTTAAGAAGGCGGGAAAATTAGACTTCAGGTAGATGTATACAGACAGAAAACTTGATTTATTCCGACCTAGAGCGACCGACTTCCGTTACAGTCCACACGCAAACAGGTGAATTCAGACATGGCGCGGGATTTCTTCCTCACTGTCTCAGCAGCAGCAGCGCGCTCAGTGCTGCCGCCGGTGGTCGGGAGACACATTACAACAACACTAATACACTGTAAACGGCCAAAAGTATGTGGACACTCACTTTTACTCTGTTATTCTTTAGTTTCAAAGAGGAAGACTTAAAGTTAAACTTTTATTTAAGTTTTTTTGCGCCTAAAAGAGTTTAATTTAGTGTGTTAACTCATTAACATTATAAACCAACTGAGTTTCCAGTAATAGCACAGAACACATGACCTCTCTGAGCTCCAGGTCCTGAGCTGGATAAGAAGATGAAGTAAATGTGTGGATGGAAACAGCGACAGAGTGAGAGCTCTGTGGTTTTTCTCTCCCCACCGCCCTCCTGCAGAAACCCCTGAGGTATTCTGGGAATGAAGATCAGCGGCGGGGCTCAGTGTTCAGCCAACAGCTGCCATCCAGTTTATCAGAGCAAAACACATGAAATCATGCCAGAGCTACACGGACCGAGAGGAATCTGTTAAACCTGATCCACAGGACACGAGACGGAGCTGGAGAAAAAACAACCTGCATATTCTTACCCCACAATGTTTCTGAATTATTGTCTGTGGAGGAAGAAGTACTCATTGTATAAATACTTCATTACCAGTGAAAGCTCAACAGAAGAAAAGTGTTCTATAACTAAGAGTGTTCTTGTTTTGGAGGAACCTAGGGGTCGGGCCCCTCCAAAGAGTCACCAGATAAATCTCAAGGGCCGTGAGATGATGAATGGGAAACATTCGCCAACATTATGTTGTATTTAAAAACTCGTCATGTGTTTTCATGTAAAATCTTAATCTGAAAAGTAACTGGAGATCAGCAGGTCTGGAGGCTGAGAAACAGTCACTCATCATGACCGATGATTAATGTGTGTTTGTCTTTGTGTTACCAGCCGAATGACTGCAGTTAATAGCTGCTTATCAGACAGGAACGTGGCTCAGAACAGAATAACACTGACATCATCACAGCAACACAAACAGAAAACCTCTGGCGTATGAAACACTCGACACCTCAGAGGGGAATCTGATTTTTTTCATCTACTATGAAGGTTCCCTGTCACTTCTTCAGAGAGGAGACATCAGGATTCTCTGTGTCCACGGTGGTTTCTGAGCGGCTCACTGCAGACGTTCTCTCTCTGATGGTTTCACAACTTTATTTAAATCTAATTCGGTCCTTTTTACTGTAATGGTGACCAGCTGTGACTTGAATCACAGAGGTTTCCTGTGGCTTTGTGAGGAAGCTGTAAAACAAGGTGGAAACCTGGAACTGATGTGAACAGTCTGGCTGCAGTTTCACCACCATTTATGATTCATTCACTTGATATGATGAACTAACTTTTCCCATTCTCATAACCTCTTTATGTTCATACTATTTTCTTTTTTGTTTCTGTAGATGTTGTGGTCATTTCTGAGTCGGATATGTTGTTTAATTTTTGTCATAATACATTTAATATTCCCTGAGAATCACTGATTCTTGTTTTTTTTCTTCTCTCTGTGACTTTTCTCTAAGTTTGTGATTCTGAAAATCGTTTGAAGCTTCTATAAAATGAAGATCAGTTCACTCAAATTAAAGAAACAAACCTACATACGTCCTCAGGTCCCTGTGGTGGACGATGGTGTTGTTGTTGAGCTGAGCCTTTAACCACAGACACAATGAACTGAATCTGTTCTGTCTCACCTTGTTCTTGGAGAAAACACTGTTCATCCACTTGGTGAAGGTTTTCTTCTGGACCGCCATCCTCTGCTCCTGCAGCTCCCTGACCCGGCCCGCCCCGTCCTCGTCCGCCTCCATCCTGACCGGCGGCGGCACAAACACAGTTTCAAACAAGGTGAAAAGGGACAAAGTTCTGCTTCATTTTCACAGGTATAGAAACCCCCAAGGACAAAAGTACGACCGACTAATATGATGTTTGAAATGCATAAAAGAAAGACTTTTACATCCCCTTCACTAATGCAGAATATGAGCGTATAATTATATATGACAGGAAAATACAGCAAACTATTAAATACAGGATGAAATACTAAGATACACACAATTCAAGAAACTGAATGCACTAGATGAAAGGTCATGGGGTCATTAGAATATACAGGGAGATCAGGACATTTCAAAGCTGGTAATTACTGAGGAAACCTGAGGCTCAGAATCAGAAACATCTTATAAACCAACAAACCCCAAACATTTTTTTTTTTTTATTGCATTCAATTAATTGTGCTGATTTGTTTTAATGTGTTTTTACTTTGTAAATTAGTTTGTATCATTGTTTTAAAAGGTGCTTTACAAATAAAGTCTATTATTATTGTTATTATTATATTTTGCCAGAGGTTGCAGGTCGTGTGGTTTCACACCTTCCTGCTGACTGAAGGTTCGGAGGATCTCTGACGCCTTCACCTTCGTCTGAGGGAGAAAGTCTGAAGAGGTGAAAAGACAGTGTGTCTCACTAACGCCTCCTCCACACCCTGCAAACGCTTCTTCTGTTTATGGCTCATATACAGCGTCTGTAATTGTGCCGGCTGAGGAATGTGATGACCACGTACCCGTCCATGTGTGGGTGTGTGACAGATCTCATTAAAAAGCTCCTTGTGATGTGTTTTATGACGACTCTCATGAAGGCCACGAGCTGAAACACAATCAAGTCTCACAAAAATCTGAGTTGATTGTTGTGGAGAATTTGTTGTGGATAAATCAGCTGGAGTAAAGAGATAAAA
>NW_019525287.1:153890-155622 GCF_002814215.2 Seriola lalandi dorsalis
TCATTCACCCAGTGTGTGTGTGTGTGTGTGTGTGTGTGTGTGTGTGTGTGTGTGTGTGTGTGTGTTGCAGGCCCATAACTCTGTTGTTCTTTGATTTCTTGGAGACGTTCAGCTCTGAGTCCTGATGTTCGTTCAAGCGTGTTCGTTCTATTTTATCAATTAACACCGTGTGCAGAGCCAAACCAGCAGTGAACTGATCGTTATTGATCAATTGATTCTCAGTCCTCTGTGCCACACAGCTCTGTTGTTGTCCAGTAACTATCAAAAACACACGAGTCAAGTGCTGGAAGGTGGATTGAGTTTCCTCTGGCGGCAGAAGAACTCAGATCCTGAAGTAAAAGCCACTGATATGACGGTGAAAATACTCCATTACAAGTAAAAGTCTAATTGTATTTATTCAAGTATCAACAGATAAATGTTCTTAAAGCATCAAAGTAGAAGTATGTATGAGGACGTATCTATAGATGCACAATCTGAGGACTAAAGGACTGAGATAACACAGAGACAGAGACACACTCACTGATGTCTGACTCTTTGGCATCGACATAAAAACTACAGACACAAAGAAAGACGAAAAGAAACACAGGAGAAGCTGCTGCTTACCTTCCAGTCTTGTCCTTATTGTTTCAGACAGAGTGAGAGATCCAAAGACGTGTTGGAAAAACCAATCTCTCTCTGATCCAACACAAAGAGAGAGAGAGAGTCTGAACCAACTGTCACTATAGAAAACCCGCGTTTTCACGTGATTTGTGTGTGTGTGTGTGTGTGTGTGTGTGTGTGTGTGTGTGTGTGTGTGTGTATGTGTGTGTGTGTTTGTGAACTTTGAAGTCATCGGATTTACAGCATGAGCAGATCCACCTGACAGTGGCAGAAACCTGTAGGGGTCAAAGTTCACACACACACACACACACACACACACAGTTAATTGTTTACGTCCAGTTTTAATTTGAGGTGAATGAACTTTAGTTAGTTAGTTAGTTAGTTAGTTTAGTTTATTTCGAACATGTGCGAGTAACACAACAAAGTAAACTGAAAAACAAACAAATCCAATAACAATAGTCAAAACAAAAATAATAATGTGTCTGAAAAGGAGCAGGATGAAGCATATGCTTATTTAAACCTACCCCTTCTCCACTGCTCAATTATCAATCTTTCTCCCCAAACATATATATTTACATAAAAAAGAAAAAAAAAAGAAGTAGAAAATAAATAGATTAAATAAACAAATACATAAATCATTTATCATTTATGAAAACACCAGAGTATTAAAGCCCTTCTTCCTCCCTGTACCTCGTGAAAACCATGTGTGTGAACCGCTTTTTAAACTGGATCATGCTTGGACACTGCTTGAGCTCCACAGTCTGTTCCACAGCCTGGGATGAATGGATGGATGACCTGCTGAAGTTCACTCGGCTCGTTGAATGAGTGAATGAGTCACTGACTCTGTCATCAGACCTGCTGTGTCTGTAACATGTGAGGAGATGTGAAACTACACTGAGGTGGTTCTTATATCTTCTTATGCATCACACTTCAAATAAACACTTCAAATAAAACACAGAAGAAGAAGAAAATATCTTTAGCTTTAAACCTGAGTTCAGGTGACTCACATTTTTAAAGCAGCGGTGGAACTTCCTAAGAACGTTCTGAGTGGAACGAAGTTTGAATATTATTCAGTTCCTCTGGTGGATGAACTCTTCAGCTGAGCTCATTTTAAAGCGTTTACAGTGCAGAG
>NW_019525287.1:155788-157100 GCF_002814215.2 Seriola lalandi dorsalis
CTGACGTCCCTTTAAACTGCAGAGCTTCTCACTCAGACGCTGGACGCACACGAACGCACCACGCTGAGCAGAGACACACGGTTTAATCAAACAGACAAACACTTCCTGCCGGTGAAACGTCTTTATGATTTATTATTCACTGAAGGGAAATCAATCTGCAGAGGAAACAGTAGGAAGGAGGAAACTGTTGAGAATATGTGTGTGTGTGTGTGTGTGTGTGTGTGTGTGTGTGTGTGTTTCCTTTCTGAATTAAGACTAATGACACTGGTGCATCCCTCATCCTGCCAACACAACCTGACTGCAGCTTCTACAGGGAAACAGGACGTTATGTAACGACCACTGTTTGTCTCACTGAGAACCCTGGAGGCAGCTGTAACCGGAACTACTTTCTGCTGAAGAAATAGTCCCTGTGTAGGTGTTAACTGGGGGTCATTTGTGTGAATTTGCCCTTTGACATACAAACAGAAAGTCACAATTCATCTTAACTGGTCTGCACCATCATTTCTTTTTTAAAACTTCTGTGATTTTATTTCTCCTGGACAATAATGTCATTTTTATTTATTATTTATTTATTGACTTTATTAATTTATCTGGTTTTGCTTTTTAATTTTGATATACGTCTTTATATGTAAGAACAGATTCAGATTAATTATAAAAAATCTAATCAACAATTAAATTATTACAGATGGACAGAAAACTTTATTGACTTGGGAAAATTTAAAGTAGGTAAAATCAGTTCCACCTTCAGCAGCTGCTACAGACTCATCACCCAACAGCTGGTCCATCACATGACTGTAATGTTCAGGTGTCCACATACATTTGGCCGTGTATGCATGGATCACATTTCATGCTCTGAATGTTTTTCCATGTAAAAGGTGAATCTGAAGTAAAATGTAAATGAAGCTTTAACCACCACAACCTGGAGTGTGTGTACTGAATAAACTTTATTAGTCTCCAGCTCCGCGGACAGGACGAGAGGCGGAGCTGCATCATCAGGAAACACATCCACACACAACGAGGAATACAAAATACACCAAACTCACAAAAATAACAACTTGTACATTCAGATAAATGCAGGTCTGATTTGTCATTGGACGAACAGTTTGACTGAGTGACGCGTCTTTACAGAGAAAGTGATCAGAATGAAATGTTTGACTTTATTCACTGAGGAGTTTAAATGAGAGACAGAGAGGACTGCTGACTGTACAGATGTTCCCTTATGGTAAAAATCAAATGCAAGGACAGTTTGATCAGAGAAGTTTCTGGTCAATAGAACAAACTCGACTCTTTTACTGTGATTGTTGTTTGTTGC
>NW_019525287.1:158012-160813 GCF_002814215.2 Seriola lalandi dorsalis
AAACCTTGCAGGATTTGGTTTCTCTGAGTGTTTTTACCTGAAATCTGCTGTATTTTTATTGGATCACTCAGAAAACAGTCAGCCAATCAGAAGAGAGGCTCAGAGCCTCCTCTCTTCTGATTGGCTGACTGACCTGTTGTTACTAGAGCTGCAGAGAGAAGCCTGAGAGAGGAGATGTAAAACTACACTGAGATGGTTTTTATATCTTCTGATGGATCAACACTTCAAATAAAACATAGAAGAAGAAGAAATTATGGAGCTTTAAACAAAGAGACGCAGACGGATAGAAAATATTTTTTGTTTTGATTTAACTTCCTGGTTAAAGGAACATTCGGCCTTTTATTTGCTGCGTGAATCGACTCATTTCAGTGGAAACTGTTTCTTCCCCAGTCGACGGCACAGACCCATAAAAGCTGCTGCTTCACTCTTGTTTTCAGAGGGCGGTACAGGGAGGAAGGTGTGCAGTCAGCAGAGGTCAGAGGTCACCGCTCTCCTCTCCTCTCCTCTGCTGATGTTTACAATGCGAGGAAACTGAAATGAGTGGACACAAACTGTCGACTGCCCCGAGGACGAGTTAACGGCGGACGACTGTCTGCTGTTCAAACAGGACGGGCTCCGACCTTTGACCCTCTGAGGACGCCCTGAACCCTGCGTCCTGGTCTGGGACTACATCTGTGCTCGTGCGTCACGTGGAGGAGAGTAACAGCTTTTTAAAGTGAAGACGGTGTTTGTGTTCCTGCAGAGGTCATGACCCCCCGAACCTGTTACATCATCTACACGTGTTATTCTATTGTTTAAATATAATTCTTAATGATAAAATATTTTGAGGATCTGTTTTATAGTGAAGACGAGGACTCTGTTCTCTCATAATCACATAATCAGCTCTCTGTGAAACTCTTTGGTCATCGTTTGTGAAAATGTTTTACACTATAAATAAAAATAAACTGACATCTGTCACATTTTTACAGTTTCAGGAAAGCTCATCGTGACTGTAGCGATTCAGGCTAATTATGATGAGTTTTATTCTGAAATACTAAACTCAAGAGCTCAAACAATCAGTCCACCTACAGGAACTCATCGTGTGAGTCATTTATTAAGTTAAAATCCTAAAATATTTTCTGTTTACGAGTAAAAAAAATATGCAAAAATCATATTTCTGATGATATGATCATTTCTTTTCTGTCTCTGTTGTGAAAATAAAACATTTTCAATATAAAGTCTCTTTGTGTTTATATGGACATCGTTAATTTTGCCATTTTAGAGAGTAAGAGGAATGTCATAGTCATTCAGGGTCATTGTGGGTCATTGTGGGTCTTTCTGGACGGACGGTTGGAGCAGAGAAGCTCCAAACTCTGAACGCTGTGGCGAGCGTTCGGTGTGAAAGCTGATCCGTGTGTTTACCTCTGCGGCTGATAGACTCCATTAAAATTTAATCTGTTTGATTCGCATCAGTGACGCTACAAGCAACTTACGCTAATATACTGCAGGTGATGTCATTTAGATACTTTCAAATATGAAGGCGGGAAAAAAAGGTTTAAAGGGTTAAATATGAGGAAACACTGTCTCCTTTCACAATAAAAGCGAACTAAACCAGAGTTAGTAAAACATGAGGCGACGTTACGTTACGCAGGAAGTTTGTCACTTTTCTTCTTTGGTGCTTTGAAATCAGCTGAATTACACAACATAAAAACTCTTACCAAAATAAAAGCAGAATATTTAGCCTCAGTCTCTTAGTTAGTTGGTTACTTTGCTGGCCGGTTATTTAAACAGGTAAAAAGCGATGTTGGAGATCACCTTGGCGACGAGTTCTTTAGTATAAGACACCTAAACTTTGACCTTTGACCTTCTGTCAGCGTGCTGATTGGTTCCTCTGTCAGTCTGAACGTCAGCGGCAGAAATGTTGATCTGTGGTGATTTCTTACGTCCTCCTCTCAGCTCACTCAGTCTCTTTGGCGGCTCGCTCGCGCCCCGCTGGCGCTCTAGTCCTCGGTGTGGTTGTACAGGGCGTCCGCGGTGGGGTTCTTGCGGTGGGAGGGGGGCACCAGGTGGTCGGGCAGGTCGGTGGGCAGCTCGTAGCCCTCCAGTTTGACCTTGATGAGGTGCTGCGCGAGGGCGAACTCCTCGTCGTCCAGCATGCCGTCCCGGTCGCAGTCGGCCAGCTTCCAGATCTTCCCCAGCACGGTGTTGGGCAGCCGCGAGTTCATCATCTCCTTCTTGGCGTTGACGCCGGTGATCTTGCCGTTGATGGGCATCAGCGTGTAGAAGATCTCGTCGTAGCGGTGCTTGTCGCGGCTCACGATCCAGTCCTCGGCGTCGGCCCCGGCGCTGATGCCCTCGCCGTAGCCCTGACCGAAGGGCCCGTCCTGAGACCCCTCGAAGGCGCCGCCCGACACCATGGCCGGCGGCTGCTTGGACTCCTCCTCCCGGATCATCGCCATCAGGACGGCGATCTTTGTGGCCAGCATCTTATCCACCGACTCGATCAGCTTCATCTTCAGAGACGGGAACTTGCTGAAGTCGTAGTGCTGCAGCATGTCCTGCAGGGGGAGACAGAGACACAGTCAGTCCGGACTCCGCTGACCTCAAGCTTCATCTTGCACATTAAGAATGAATCTCATTTCACAGTAAAGCTCAGCCACTTCCTTCACACTAAGGTGCATTTATTGTGAAACACAAACAGGAAGCAGCTGCACACAACCCCCCCACAGCAAAAGTACTGGGGTTACTTACTGTTAATGAGCTGGACCTGCAGTTCCTACTAACACTGACAGGGGGCGATAACCCCCCCGCCACCTCAACCC
>NW_019525287.1:161505-162529 GCF_002814215.2 Seriola lalandi dorsalis
GGATTTTTCAATTCCCTGGTGCGATGTGTACAATCACACACACACACACACACACACACACACACACACACCTGCAGTGCAGCATCTCTCTGCAGGCCTGACTTTGCAGCTGCAGACTGTGTGTTTTCATCAGTAAACCTCTGGATTTGTTCGTCTCCAGGTCACACACTGTTCTCAGGCTGTTTGTGCTCGACACGTGATGTCACCGTCACCGCCACCCGTCACCGCCACCCGTCACCCGTTTTCACGTGACAACAGTTCTACCGTGTTTTTATCCTAACTCCCCCCTGAGCTGCATCAACGAATCACAAGTGTGTTAAACCATGTGACTTTTCACACTGGCACCATTAAAAGCAGCTGAATTCTCTCTCATCACTTCCTGTTTGCAGCGCACACATGGATGCACCGACAACTATCACTGGATCACTGCCACACCGCAGAAAGCTTCAATATGACGCCTGTGGGAAGTTCTACAGTGTTTTTAATCAAACTCACACTGGAGAACATTTGTAAAATAAGATCTACACACTGAAAGTCATGATGTTTCTTTTGAGCCCGACCCTGCGGCTCTGATGCGGCTCTGATGCGGCTCTGATGCGGCTCTGATGCGGCTCTGATGCGGCTCTGGTGCGGCTCTGTACCTGCATCTTGGCGACGTTGGGGAAGTCTCCGGGGCTGATGTGGTGCTCTCTCTGCAGGATGGTGTAGATCTCCGGCAGCCTCATGATCAGCTCCTCCTTCTTCTTCTCCCGCCCAAACAGAGACGGCATCTCCTTCTTCAGGTGACTGATGATGTAGGCGTGCACCTGCGGGGACGACAGCGGAGGCCGGAGGTTACAGACTCACCTGCATCAACGCTTCACTTTATTTCATTGGTCGATGATTAAAGGAACAGTCCGACATTTTCTGAATGAATTGATATTTTAAAATAATAATTAATAAACAGTGAGACAGGAACTTGACAGTTCCTCGAAGAAACAGACAGAACACACACACACACACACACACACACACACACACACAT
>NW_019525287.1:163068-168002 GCF_002814215.2 Seriola lalandi dorsalis
GAATGCAGAAGTGCTGAGACCCTGCAATCCTTCATACAGACCCACTGTGGCATTATGGGAGGTGGAAGGAAGGAAGGAAAGGAGGGAGTGAGGTCATTGAATTTCTGAGTATCTTTGCCATTTATCAAAAGTGTCGCACATGAACATGTACTCAGGTGTTGTGTCATCAGCGCTGCAGGAAACTTGAAGACGGAGTCACGGAGAGAGAAAGATGGCGGCGGGGTCGGTTGTTGTTGTTGTAGAGTGGAAACATCCTGAAACATCTGTCTACACAGCGAGGGTTTAAACTCCAGGAATGTCATGTGTCTCACAGCTGAGCAGCTCGCACGTCACCGAGGGTCAATATCCTTTTTATCACCTTCAGCTGATGTTAATGATTTATTCATCACTGATATTCTGTCCTCATACAAAATTGATTAATCAAGGGAATCAATCAAGGAGTGGCGTGATGAGCAATCAAAAAAATCTCATCAGTTCCCATCCCGACAAACACTAGAGCTCAAATTTCCCACCAGGAGGCTGTCCCTGAAGGGGTCGGTGAACAGTGGAGAAAGGAGCAGAACGACACTGGATTCATGTCATATTAAGGAGCAGTAGGAAATCCGGACGCCTGAAATAACCACCTCCACCCCAGCTCCCCGAACGCATCACCGTCCGGCAGCTGAGCTGAACGACCTGGATGCCGCACTTCCCTTCCAGCACTTGAACACATCATCAAGGTTTCCACTAGAAAACGGAGTCGCTCTGTTCTTATCCGCACAGCTGTGACTGGCGTGCTGCGTTCACTGGATACACACAGTTACTGAGTCCAGGAGCTTTAATGGTTTCCACGACGACCGAGAGACGAAGAGCGGGAAACAACAACAACAACACACCAACCAAACATCAGACTGCTCGCACACACACACACACACACACACACACACACACACACACACACACACACACACACACACACACACACACACACACACACACACACACACACACACACACACACACTCACACTCTCACATAAACTGTGTTAGAAGAAAGGCGGGAACTTTTACTACTATTATTAAATCGCCCTGAAAGTTCAAGTGTGATCTGTGAAAAAAAATGCTGCAGAGTTTTCAGAATAAAATCATCATTTTACAAGAAAAAAAACTAGTTACCGAGTTAATCGAGTTAACTAGTAAAACATTACCTGAATGAAAATGTAGTTTTAGAGGAAAAGATTTGGTTTTATTGTTGCATGTTTTGAGTGTGACGCAGTGACGTTCAGGTAATGTAGGTGTTTTCGAGTGTCGACAGCGTGATCGAACTCAACGTCACTAAATAAGAAGCGGCTCCATCAGGCCACCGTCCTGAGGAAAGGAAGGTCGACCCGGTCACGAGTCACCGAACCCCGGTCGCTCCGACGGTCCGTTCAGAAAGCAACCGTGAAGCGAAGCGTTCTGACTCGTCACATCGTGCCTCCGATTCTTCAGAAGATTAACAACAACAATCCTTTGACATGTTTGGCCTCGAGGAGGAAGAGGGACATTATGACTTCAGCCCTGAAATAAAAGACTCTTAGAGGAGGTAGAGAAAGTGAAGGAAAAAGAGGTGATATGTAAAACAAGCGAAGGAAGCGAAGTGAGGTAACGTGGGCGATGACGAGGGAGGATAAGGTGGAGAGAGGGGAAGTGAGGTGAGACGAGTTTCGGAGCTGAAAACAACCATCACTCCTGACGCTGGTGTGAACAGAAACATGAAGGAACAAAGGTTTTCCTGCAGGAAGCCGTTTTCTTCAAGAACCAAAACAGCACAATCATTCACCTCCACCCTCCGAACTTCAAACACCGACACGGGACGTCAGGTTTCAAACCGACTCCTGATTTACTGCTCGAGGCCTCGCAGGAAGCTTCCTCCTCTGAGCGAGGGAGAGTCAACCTGACCAAAGGTCACGAGAGTCCATCTTTAAATCTACTCTCACTTCTGCTTTCTGTTTCTCAACAAGAAAAACAGGGACGTGTTTCGATTCCTGCATTTTCCTCTTCAAAATAAGACTCAGCAACAACAGCTAATGTTCTCCGTGGTGGGATCAGAGGATAAAGGTCTGGAACAGAAACGAAAGCTAGAACATCTGAAAGCTCCAGATGTAGTTTTTGTGGTTGGATCGGAATCTGCTCCCGATCCTGACCTTAGTGAGCGGATCGGGTTCGTGACCGATCCTCATGAAATATAATTACTTCATCAATCTGATTATAAAGGTTTTTCTATCAGTGACATTAATTCAAAAACAAGCTTTTGATGCTAAGCTAGTGCAAACACTTCCTGGACCTGTACAGATGTAATCATAAAAATAACAAGAAAAAATTCAGTGTTTTTGAATGATTTGAAAATAAATGATCTTTAAAAACATTAAAAATGTTTTCTATCTCAGCTGGATTCAAACCTGAATGTTGGATCAGAACATTAAAATAGAAACTGCTCTCAGACTATTATTACAGGTATTATTTAGCCTCCATATTGTCACACGCTCGAATGTGGGCTGCCAACTTTTTAGAGATGCTGAAGTTGGCTGAACTGGGATTCTAACCGAGTCTGTCTTCCTGTTGTTAATGTTTTATTCTTTATTCCTGGTTATATTCTGTGCTGGACTTCTAACTGTTACCGTCACCAACTTTTACCTTCACACAGAGATTAAACTGACGTTTGTCTGAAGCGTTTTACATGGGAGACGTTGTGCAGTTGATTATTCTGCTTTGACCCCTTTAAAAACACTGTGTAACGTTCACTGACCCCCCCCCCCCGAGACTGATCGCATTCCCCGACACGACCAAACATTCCTCAGATATTCCCAGAATTCCACGATTCCTGAAGGTGTCGGTGTTAACGCCAAACACAACATGTCATTTCCTGTCTCACCTTGGCCAGGCGAGCTCTCTTTATGAGGTCGTTGAGTTTACGCAGAGCGGCGTTCCTCGGAAGACTCTGGATGTCCCTGAACAGGTCCTGAGACTCCGCCTCAAACAGACGCCTGACGGGGGGGGGGAATGAATGGATGAATGAATACAAAGTGCTAAAGGGTAAAGGAGTGGACACATGAATTTAGCAGTAAATGTTTGAATATACCAAGAAGAAATGAAGGAATGAATGATCTTTTAAATGAATGAATGAGAGAATGAATAAATGAATGAATGAATGAATAAATAAATAAATGATTTTTTTTAATAAATTAATGTTTAAATGCATGAATAAATGAATGGATGAATGAATGAATGAATGAATGAATGAATGAATGTTTAAATAAATGAATGAATGTTAAAGGAATGAATGAATAAATGAATGAATGAATGTTTCAATGAATGAATGAATGAATTTTTAAATAAATGAATGAATGAATATTTAAATAAATGAATGAATGAATGTTTAAATAAATGAAAGAATGAATTTTTAAATGAATGAATGAATGTTAAAGGAATGAATGAATAAATGAATGAATGAATGTTTAAATGAATGAATGTTTAAATAAATGAAAGAATTAATTTTTAAATGAATGAATGAATGTTAAATGAATAAATGAATGAATGAATGAATGAATGAATAAATAAATAAATAAATTTTTAAATAAATTAATGTTTAAATAAATGAATAAATGAATGGATGAATGAATGAATGAATTTTTAAATAAATGAATGAATGTTAAAGGAATGAATGAATAAATGAATGAATGTTAAAGGAATGAATGAATAAATGAATGAATGAATGTTTAAATGAATGAATAAATGAATGAATGAATGTTTAAATGAATGAATGTTAAAGGAATGAATGTTTAAATGAATGAATGAATGTTAAATGAATGGATGAATGGATGAATGAATGAATTTTTAAATAAATGAAGGAATGTTAAAGGAATGAATGAATGAATAAATGAATGGATGAATGGATGAATGGATGACTGATCTGCTCTCTGACCTGTTCTCCGTGTTCTGCAGCGGCTTGGCCCAGAAGGAGCCCAGATAAACTCTCACCACCTCCGGAGTGTTGATCACCTTTCCCAGTGACCACATGAGGGCGCCGTACACCCTCATCAGCTGCTGGGTGTCCACCTGAGAGCACAGGTGAGGAGGAAGTTAGTCACTGATACAGGTGAGCTGCATTTTCCAGCCACGGTGAAACCTGCTCGTACCTGGTCGGCCTTGTTGAGGACGACTCGGATCTTGTCGTCTTGTCCTTTGAAGGCTTTGATCGCCTCGGAGAACTCGTCAGAAATGTCCAGCTTGTGAGCGTCAAACAGCAGGATGATCCGGTCCACGCGCTCGCCGAACCAACGCAGCACCTCCGCAAAGTCATAACCTGAGGACGGACACGGAGACGGTTTATTTAGAGCCCGGCTCGTTTCCATCTCAAACTAATTAAACAATTTCACAAACGTCTCCAGGAGGAACATTTAGCTGCTGATGAAGCTTCAGGTTCCAGATCATAAGGTCGATCAATCAACCAGTCCACTGACAGAAATCTGATATTCCATAATTGTTGAGATCATTCTTCATCAATCGACGGGCGGCAGCTAAACGAGGATCCATAAATCAACTGTGGCTGCACATCATTTCATTATTTTCATTATCAATGATTCAGTGAAATGTGAATTTTGTCCTCAGATGTTTTGTTCAGTTTATAACGATAAAACAGAGAAAAAAGTTTCGAAGCTTCATCAGATAATATTCAACCAGTGACGGATTAAACCAGTAATTACACGAACTCTTGTAATCAGGTTCCAGTCAGCATCAAGACGTCTGTGGGTTTCATTAAATGTCAACAGTGTGAAAACCTTTTTCTCTCTCACTCTGAACAAGTTACCAGAAAAATATTTTACAAAATGTGAATTTATCTAAAAGTTGGAGAAGTTTCTTTCATTATATTTTAAGAAGAAGCCCCCGACCTGTCAACACACACCGGATCACCCC
>NW_019525287.1:168022-168596 GCF_002814215.2 Seriola lalandi dorsalis
TGTGTGTGTGTGTGTGTGTGTGTGTGTGTGTGTGTGTGGCAGTCTGGGTGTGGTCCCTCTGACATTGGGCGACACTCGGTTCCTCAACTGGAAACTAAACAGAGACAAAAGCTTTTAAAAATTCCTCCAACAGAAGAAACACACACGACTCAGATTTCTCTTTTCTACTCTTCTTCACTGTTTCCTCTTTGTGCTGCTGCAGTGACACAGTTTCCCACAGGATTCACCTCAGGTCAGCACATTGTTGAACATGCTGTTACAGGCAGTTTGAGCAGACTGTATTCTTACCTGCACTCCACTACAATTATCTGATGCATTAAGCTTTTACATAGAGAATTTATAAATGTTTAAAAACCACCTTTAGAATCCAGCTCAGACTCACGAGCCTCTTTTAAACTGTTTAACACCGACTATGTGCTGACCAATCAGCAGCCACCGAGGCTGAAACATCAAGCATCAATATGAAGAACCAGAAGCTGCAGTTCCTCTAACGACCACTAGAGTCTGGCTCCAACAGTGAGTCAGTCCCCATAGACTCCCATGTTAAAATGTCCAACTTTACAGCAGAAATAAA
>NW_019525287.1:168940-170097 GCF_002814215.2 Seriola lalandi dorsalis
TGAGTTTGATGAAAGAAGACTGTGAGATATGGATGAAAGCCCTGGAAAAAAGCTAGTAAGTGGACCTTGAGTTAAGGCTGTCACTGTTTCCCTGGTGAAGACTGAACTTCAACACTCACACATACGCCACATTAAACCAAACAATCAGTCCCTATGGAAACAGTGGACGGTGCGTTCAGGGACCAGAGCACGTGTCTGTTGAGTGTAATAAACACTGGAGGCAGAAATCCTCCTTCCCGCATGAACAGACGCCACCGGAGGGACGACAGAGATGATGTCATGTCGCAGTGAGAGAGACGTCGAGGCCGCCGCTCTGTTCGTCCACGCTGAGACACGTCAAGTCTCAGTCCACAGTCAACAACAGCAGAAAGACTCCGCCTCTGACTCAGCTCTAGACGCAGTGAGGTCACCTTTAAAATCTAGTTTACACACACACACACACATGTCACCATCCAGGCGTTCACTGAAGTCTGTGCTTCTAAATGTGCTGATCATGTGATGTTGCTGCGAGCGCCCCCACAGGCTCCAGTCACCATTACAGCCTCAATGTGATTCCCCAGCATCAAACAAAACCAGATGTCTACGAATCTGTGTGTGTGTGTGTGTGTGTGTGTGTGTGTGTGTGTGTGTGTGTGTGTGTGTGTGTGTGTGATTGAGGAGCAGTTACATTTCAAGCTCAGCATTTTAACATGCGAGACGCTGCTGTCCACACTCTAAACATGACTGCAAGGCAACACACCTCTGACTGTTTGTGGACACAACACACACACACACACACACACACACACACACACACACAAGTGTGTGTGTGTGTGTGTGTGGGGGTGGGGTGGGGGTGGAGTTAGGTGTATCATGTCATCAAGGTCTTATGATGGTCACACCACAGTGACTCAGTGCAGTCAGACTGAAACACACCTGGTCAAGAGCCGGAGGGGGAGGGGAACAGGTGGAGCTGTAAATACTGTCGCTTTTAAGAATATCAATAAGCTAATTATCAATAAATCTGCCAATTAAGTTCACAATCAATCTCTAAACGTCTTTAATGTTGTTTTGTCCGATCGACAGCCGGAAACCAAAACTCTTCAGTTCACTGTGACACACCGAGACGCCTGAGGAACTGACAAAGGTTTCAGCTTTTCACTTTATAAATGACTGAG
>NW_019525287.1:170613-171199 GCF_002814215.2 Seriola lalandi dorsalis
AGACAGACAGAAGACACACCTGAGAGACAGACAGAGGACACACCTGAGAGACAGACAGAGGACACACCTGAGAGACAGACAGAGGACACACCTGAGAGACAGAGAGGACACACCTGAGAGACAGACAGAGGACACACCTGAGACACAGACAGAGGACACACCTGAGAGACAGACAGAAGACACACCTGAGAGACAGACAGAAGACACACCAGAGACACAGACAGAGGACACACCTGAGAGACAGATAGAAGACACACCTGAGAGACAGACAGAGGACACACCTGAGAGACAGACAGAGGACACACCTGAGAGACAGAGAGGACACACCTGCAGAGTTACATTAGAGGTCTGTCCTCTGACTGTAGCTGCTGCTTCTGTTACTTGACATGTTCCACTTCCTGTTCGGAGGGAAATGCCTCCACACTAACAATACTACTTCCTGTGCTGTAACCTGCTGAAATTACATCTGGGAAAAAAAGTGTTCATAGTTCACCAGAGGAAGAGAGAGAGAGAGAGAGAGAGAATGGAGGGCGACGGTTCTGTGTTGGAAAGCGGTCACATGACCAACCACCAACTTCACGACTCT
>NW_019525287.1:171402-176342 GCF_002814215.2 Seriola lalandi dorsalis
TAGAGCTAATTTCCTCCTTCATGACACCTGTTTATATAACTCACCTGTTTATATAACTCACCTGTTTACATTTTATTAAGGACTACAGTTATGGAGGATTGAGGGCGTGGCCTCTTTGAGGGACAGGTGGGTGCCATCACAGTTAGCTAGCTGCTCGGCGTCACCTCAGCCAATTCAAGACACTGAACGTAGAAGGTATCAGTGTCTGCCCTCACCGTACCTGTATGGTATGTTAGCTTAGCTCGTTACCTAGCTAATTAGCCAGAAAATTAATTAGTTTTAGGTTAGCCTTTGAGCAAGGTGCCCAAACACCTGGCTGTGCTAACGATGCTGACATTCAAAACCGTCACAGAGGCGACGTCCATCTTTATTTACAACCTGTGGTTCAGACGGAAATCAGTCTCGTGTCTGTGTGTTCAGTACAGAGCTGGAGTCAGGGCATGGTTAGCATAGCTTAGCATCAAGACTGAAAGCGGGGGTGGGGGAGCTAGCCTGGCTCTGGCCCAAGTTCAACACCTCTGATGATGTCTCTCTATTCCTTTAATGAAAGCCGTCCTGACGCCAGCGGAGCGGCGGCGGAGCAGCGGGGGTGACTGAGTTCATTCACTGGATCAGGACTGATGGTGTTGGAGCAGCAGCCCAGTGAAACCAGAAGTGGACTGGAGTGGACTGGAGTGGGTAGAGACAGGGAGGACAGAGCCAGGGAGAGAAGGGAGGGATGACTGGCTGAAAGCCCAGTAAGACGAGCTGATGGTCAGACTGAAGAATTTAAGTAAGGCTCAAGTCCAACAGTGACTCACTGAAATACAGACGTTTAACCAGAACCTCAGTCTCAGCTTCTTCACAGGGTTTTCTACATGCCGCTTAAAAGAAGGAACAAAGACATTCAAACAACATCTGTTATTTTCCTCAGTTTGTTCTCAACTTCATCAAACTATAATTAAAAGACACATCATGTTTCCGTCCTCACTCTGAGGCCGCCGTGAGGCTCCGCCCTTTGACGATGGCGGACTGGCAGCAGATCAGTCTGAGCGCTTCTGAGCAGACGGCGGCTCCACCCTGCAGACGATCTGCAGCCAAACGTACAACTGTGATGTTTCCATAAAACACAGAAACAGGTCGAACACCAGATTTACAAAAACACAGCATGAGGGTTCATTTATCCTCCGTTCAACAAAGTTTGTATTTTTATATTCTAATGCTTCCACCAGGATTTAAAGCTCCTCCAGAGTAAAGGTCTGTGTCCATGTGTAGTGTGATTATAGATCAGCTCTAGCTTCTATATTAATACTGTGAAAGTATCAAAGCCTCAGTCCACAGAGAAATGCACACAGCCTGTATTCAGAAACTGAGCCTTAAAACCAGCCGTCAGGACTTCTGGAACTTTGTGATGTCACAACGAAGCAGTCACCGAGGGATAGAGGACACAGCTGTTCACGCCAGAGGTGCATTTCTCTCCTCTGCTCTGTCTTAATCACACGTACAGCTGATCTTTAAAATAAATGAGTTTATGAATTTGTATCGTTGAGCTTGTGTGTATGAGGTCGTCGCTTCTTTTACTGATGCAGGATCGACATTTGGAAATCAATCGATAAACCTTAAATGTCGATGTGACAACTTTGACTTCGTCTCTCTTCATTATTGACTGAAACTGTTTCCGTCCGTTCGTCTCCGAGTTCATCTTGACTCATTAACTGCAGATTAAAGTTTAATTGGAGATTCGCTGTGTGATGAAACATGGTGAGGTCAGGGTTCACAAAGGTCACACACCTGTGGTCGTACCCAACACACCTGCACTGTTCATCGGTGCCGATCAGCTCGTCTCACGTGTTAAAAAACAGAAATGTATGTTTCAGAGCAGAAGCTGCAGAAACTGAACCCTCGATCTGTCAGTGATGCTGCTGACGTCAGCCGGCCTCTGTCTGTGTGTGTGTGTGTGTGTGTGTGTGTGTGTGTGTGTGTGTGTTTTGAGTCACACTTGGCCTGTTGAACGTCTTCAGGAGGAATTCAAGCCTCAGCTGAGCAGCTCTAAATGTTTCCAGATGGAGGGAACGCCCCGCCGCCGCTTCCTGTGGCCCTCCGTCCCTCCCTCTAATCCCTCCCATCCCTCCATCCCTCTCTCCCTCCATCCCTCTCTCCCTCCACCCGTCCAGCTGAGGTCCTTTAACTGAACTGCAGCCGTCATCCAGGCCGACTCAATACAACAGCAACAGAGACAGAGTGAAGAGTTTGATCCCGTCACGGTGAAAGGTTTCTTCAACCAGAGGAGCAGAACAGACTCTGACCCTCTTTTTGAATATCTGAGTATCTTTGGATTTATGATCCGACTAAACGTCATCTGGGATTTTTATTATTTTTAATGGACTTTTTCTTCTTTTTTCTGGCATTTTATAAACAAGGCCATAAATCAGTTTGTAAATAAAACAATCCATAATTAAAAAATTGTTAGTTGCAGCCCTAACATACTTTATAATTGAAAATAAACATATCTTAAAGCTCCTCCAGTGTAAAGGTGTGTGTCCATGTGTAGTGTGATTATAGATCAGCTCTAGCTTCTATATTAATACTGTGAAAGTATCAAAGCCTCAGTCCACAGAGAAATGCACACAGCCTGTATTCAGAAACTGAGCCTTAAAACCAGCCGTCAGGACTTCTGGAACTTTGTGATGTCACAACAAAGCAGTCACCAAGCCCCGCCCACCTGGACCCACCATCCAAACCTTGCAGGATTTGGTTTCTCTGAGTGTTTTTACCTGAAATCTGCTGTATAATGATTTTTGTGACTGATTAATGTAAAAGTCAGTTTGTTTTACACTTTTGTTACCAAAAAAAATAATTTCTGGATGTTAAGGTGGTAAAGTTTTGGGAAGAAATGGCATCTTGCCTCAACAACCCCCCCCCCCCCGAATGTTGTGGTTCCTCCACAAGAAGTATTTGAAGAAGTATTTGAAGAAGCAGCTGCTGTCACGCTCACAGATCTCTTCCTCTACTCTCCGCTGACTTTCATTCGCCAAATTTGTAACAGCTTCTCTTCAACAACGTCCATAACTCTGAGGAATTTTTATGGGCTCCTCAGCCTGAGACCACGTGGGGACCTCAGAAGGATCTTTGAGGGACTCCTTCATGAGGCTTTTATGAGCACTAACAGGAGTTTTTCCCCACAGCATTACAACGCTGAGAGTATGGTCAGAGCTATTTGAGTGCGAGTGCTGTATCCACCCAACATCTCAATGCTGTCGTATCAAACCCTCTGCAAAGAGTCCAAACTGTAGGAATGATTCAGAATCAGGCCAAACTACAATGAGGGAAACCTGCACTTTTACGATGCAGCTTCTCTTATCAGTCCCTCCAGGATTTCACAGGCTTTATTTGGGATTGTTGCGACTAAAACACCTGATTTCTCTGCAGCTTTTCTTGAAAGTTACAATGTTTTTAGATGTTTTTTTGTAATGAAACTGCAGGAGAAGACGACTGTTATCAGTGAGAGTAAATCCAGTTCACATCTTCTACAGTTTAACTACTAAAGCAGCAGATCAAAGTTTTATTCGTCACATGCCAAAGTACAATGAACACGACTGACAAAATAAAATAAAAAATAAATTAAAAAAAGGGGTGGAAATATTGCGATATTTGATATTACATCAGTGCTATGATTATAAAGTCGTATCGTTAAACTACACCGAGACAAAACTACTAAAATTCTTTCAGTCAATATTAAAAGATATTTTGAATCTGAACATTTTGCAACGCAGCAACTTCAGCAGCTGTGATTCACTTTTCCTGAGAAATAAAACTGGAAATGACTGAGAAATAAGTTCTGTTTTTCACACTGATAACTCCGAACAGAAACAAACTCATTAATCCCTTATGTCTTTTACCAGTGCCTATAAAAACTTTATTAAAGCTAAAACTAAAGACGACGTTGTTTTTTTTCTTGATATATAACTAATAGAAGCAGCTGCACAGTCAGGTGTAACGCTGGTGATTCAGATTTAAAGAAAGGTTCTGACAGCTGGTTCCTGTCCGTCAGTTTCTCTGGTTTCAGATCTGCATTCATAAACTCTTGAGGTTTCAGATCAGCAGCTGCAGCTGATGAAAAGTGGTGAAATGTTCATCAGAGGAAACAGACAGAGTCGAAAAACAAGAAGTGAAAACGAAAAATTTCCCAATAATATTTTACTGTTTCTAACACTCTGCTAGATCTGATGAACGGAGTCTCTCCAGGAGTGATGATGACGTAAAGTGAAGGTGGCACTAGACGACATACAGGTCATTCAAATCTGAAGGGTTCATCCTCTGGGGACATCGTGACATCTCGAGAATATCCGTCCAGTCATTTAGACTTCTTTTTGGGGAGGGAAGTAGCAATGCTGTCATCGTGGTGGTCACAAAAATCAAGATGCATTATCCTCTGAAGACCATGAATAATGACGGAAGATGTAAATGAAAATCTGCAGGTTGTGTTGAATATTTGACTCGGCGCCGACAGCAAACATGTCTCTCAGACTCAGACAGATTAGGCGCCGGAGGGAAAGTCAGAGGACCGTTAAAGTCCGGAGGATCCGTCCTCTGGGGAACATGAACGGTCGAACAGTTGTTGAGATGTTCGTCACACCTTCAGACAAACACCAGCATCATAACATAACCTGAGCGTGCTCCCTGTGCTGTTAGGACGCTGTGACCTCTGACCTCTGCTTCCTGTAAGTTCAGTGTGTACTTACACTTGAGTTAAAAGCTGAGTGACGCCTGAACGCCGAGGCCTCCTGCTCCCGGAGTTCATACAATATGAGGAAGTGAAAGAATTTCAAGGACTATTACGCAACAACACAAAGGGCCGACATGTTTCCATCACTTCAGAGGACATTACCTCCACACACATTCATGTCCTGGAGACTTACTGTAACCATAACTATAACCACAACTATATCCATAACTATAAC
>NW_019525287.1:177009-180335 GCF_002814215.2 Seriola lalandi dorsalis
TTGCTTTATAGGAACTTGTTTTCATCCTGTGAGGAAGGACGTGTGAAACACACGGTGGCAGGAAACACTAACCTGCCCGGCAACAGTCAGAGCGGCAGCCATTATGTTTTCAGGTTGTCCGTCCGTCCGTCTCATTCTCGTGGACACGATATCTCAGTAACGCCTCGACCAAACTTCTTCCAGTTTAACGCAAACATTCACCAGGACTCGAGGATTAACTGATTAGATTTTGGAGGTCAAAGGTCAAGGTCACGGGGATCTCACAAACCACGGTTTTGGCCTTGTGAATGCGACGTCTCGAGTCTCGAAAACACAATATCTGTTTTCTTTATTTTTAGCATTAGAATTAAGTTTGTTTGTTAAATTACATTAAAAGACATTTTGTTTCTCAAAGCAACAACCAGTCAGAGTGTGACTTTGTGTTTCCTTTGCGGAGAACATCGACAGCTGATTCGTATGTGGTAATTACAGTCAGTTTAAAACCAGGTGTATATCGAGTATAAAGGTCGTACCTCTGCTGATCCGCTGCTTCTCCCCCGACAGGATACCGGGCGTGTCGATGATGCTGATGCTCTGAAGAACCTGGTTCGGCATCTGAGAGCAGATAAACCTGAAAACACACACACACACACACACACACACACACACACACACACACAGCAGAGTATGTAAGTCGTCATAATACTGAACTGTGTCTTGTGTTTTAGTCGTTGCATCATTTCTGTATTTGCAGCTCGTTTCTCCTTCGTGTTTTGTGGCGCTGCAGCGCGTTGGCCCTCGTCAGCTGCCGTAGTGTCAGCAGCCAAATTAAAAAATATATGAACTGAACTGAAGTTAATTCCTTCAGAATAAAAATAAACATTTCATGAAAACATCTCAACTTTAATTTCCAGTTTTATCACATTTTTGTTTGTTTTCATTTGGATATAAACAATAAATCTGACAGGCTGCGACTTTGATTACTATAAATAGTATTTGTGTGTGTGTGTGTGTGTGTGTGTGTGTGTGTGTGTGTGTGTGTGTGTGTTTGTTACAAGTTAATTTTAGTTGACAGACTGCAGCAGCTATAAATCGCCGCGGCGTGTTGGCGAGCTGCAGGCTGGCAGCGGGAAAAAACAAAACGGCCGCTCTGACATGAGGTGACGCACACACACTTCCCCCTGGAAACAATAACTTATTGTGGAAAGTTCCTCCGCTGCAGCGACCAGGACGAGATGGGATTCCTCAGGTACACACCGACACACACACACACACACACACACACACACACACACACACACACACACACACACACAGACAGTCTGAGGGTCGACTGTCGTTCCACTTCCTCTTCAAAATATTTCTGGACTGAGGAAATACGTTTGGACACGAGTGTTTTTAGCTAAATTTAAACCCCTGATACGAACTCTGAGGAATCTGACAGCCGCCTGTGTGTGTGTGTGTGTGTGTGTGTGTGTGTGTTTACACTTCAGTCTGGGGTGAAGGCAGCCACTTCCCAGGTTGTGAGTGTTTTGAGGAAAGCAGTGACAGGAGTGTGGTGTGAGGAGTTGGCAAGATTTGTGTGTGTGTGTGTGTGTGTGTGTGTGTGTGTGTGTGTGTGTGTGTGTGTGTGTTTACCTGTTGAGGAAGGAGTTTCCGAACGCGTTGAGTTTCCTGAACGGCTTTTTGGGGTCGACCACCAGGGCGTTGCCGGGGACGACGCCTTCGTTCTCGCCGTACATCACGGCGATGAAGCCGTCGGTGGTCGGCTCCGGACCGATCCTCATCCCCGGGAAATCCTGCTCCAACAGATACCTGAGAGGAGAACAGACGAGACATCAGCTGACTCTCTTTTCTGTTTTATTCTTTTTCCTTTTTGTTTTTGAATGAAATAAAAGAAGGAATTTTGATCCTCTTCTGGAGCGACGACTGATCTTCAGTCAAGTAAAGAGGCTCCAGGGATTTAAACCGTTTGGGAAGCACTGCATTAGAAACATGAATTCACAATAAATCTGTTCTCATTTACATGTTTTTCTGTCTCCGTTGTCATGACAACAGAACAAGTTTGGAACAGCGACTGAAATGACGTGTCGCGTCCAAGCTGCTGCTCAAATCCTGATTTTATAACCACGACAAAAATCACCAAACACGTCCGACACAGACGAAGAGCGAGCTGATGGTTCCACGTGTTTCTGTCTGCGGAGGGAAAGCCCGACATCGCGCTCGCTGCTTGGCGACTCACAACACAACAACACTCTGACCAATGGTGCAGCTTCATCACTCAGTCAGTCAGTAACACGGGTGTTTATAGGGTGCTGCTGTGTGACACCTTCAGACCTGCAGTCTGACCCGGAGTCGGTGGATCTGTTCGTTTCAGCGTTTTCGTGTCCTTTCATCTCGACATTGACCTCGCCGACCTCTCGCACGCTTCTCCTCGTTAAAGAAAAGTGAGAAAGGAAGGAAGCGATGGAAGATGGCCGCGGCGAGTCTCTGTCCTCTGACTTCCTGTTGTCGCCGCCCGACAGATCCACACGGACATCAAAGAGAGAAAGATGGAAAACTACCAGGGAGCGTTCACCGCGACCTCCGACCGGCTCAGTGTCGCACGTCACCCGGCCCAGAGGTCAGGCGCTGTCAGGCGTTATGTTCTCACCGAGCTTCTCTTTGGCGCTTTGAGGAAACGAGCCGCAGAGACGACATCATTCAGGGAAAAGAAGCTGCAGGAAGCTGATGTTTTTAGCATCAGTGTGTGTTTGTGTTCATGACACAGACTCAAAAACAGCACGACACAAGTGATAAAGTCTGACAAGAGGCGGCGCTGTAGAGCAGGACGTGTTGACCCTAGCTTCTTTAAAACTATTCTTTCAGGGCACGCTTTCCTCAGATCCACTGTCAGTAGAATCTTCTAACACGTGACTCAGTGAAATACAACAGTCCTTAAGAACTACGGAGCGTGGCGTCCGACTTCCCTCCCCAGCTATCAGGGCCGAGCTGAACACAGCACTCACAAGATTTTAACTTCCCAGGAAGTGAAGTGACACTGTAAACAACACAGCGGTTAGTCGCTCTGAAAACGATGACATGAAGGTCGCCATCAGCGACACGGAGGAGGGGCTGTCAGCGCGGTCGAGTGAGGTCACGGCGCTGCGGGCGACGGGCTGAGCTTCAAACAGAAGCGGAGGAAGTGCAAATAAAATAAAGCAACTGTGGGTTCATCAGCTGCAGGATCAGGATATTACAGCTTCTTTTAAGTTTTTAACTGACGACCACACCGCGACCTGCTTGTGGTCCTCGAGCCGCTCATTGGACCACCGTTAACTCTGCTGGTTTCACTTCAACCTCCATCA
>NW_019525287.1:181127-182623 GCF_002814215.2 Seriola lalandi dorsalis
TCTATATTAATACTGTGAAAGTATCAAAGCCTCAGTCCACAGAGAAATGCACACAGCCTGTATTCAGAAACTGAGCCTTAAAACCAGCCGTCAGGACTTCTGGAACTTTGTGATGTCACAACAAAGCAGTCACCAAGCCCCGCCCACCTGGACCCACCATCCAAACAACAACAATAAATCTTCTCTTTGCATTCACCAACCTGAATTCTCCTGCAGAGTTTTCACACGTTTATAAAGGAGCTGGAGGAATTGTTGCCTGACAGTTAAACCGGTTTCATCTGCAGAAACCACAGATTTGTTTTTGCTCGAATCTGGTTCTAACTGAGGCTGAAGACGAGCGGTGGTTGCGTCAGACTCTGCAGGTCTCAGCTCGTCTCTGCTGTAACTCTGCTTCAGGCCTCACTCTGCAGGATCAGCTCTGCGTCCCGACACCCAGGCCACCGGCTCGTCCTCCAGGGCGACTGTCACCTTCAGCTCCGGCAGCCTGTCGGACACGTCACCATCAGCAGCTCTGACTCAGCGTGTTGCAACAAAGGCTGGAACTGTGAAGCTGCTGCACTGACAACCAAATCTAAAGCTGGTGCTAAACCTCAGACCTGCTCCATGAAGGTTCATTTCTTTCACATTTCATTAGATGCTCTGTGAGGTTCTGCCATCACTGTCCGAAACTCAAAATCATTTAGTTTATAAAAATATATTAAACAAGGAAAAGCAGCAACTCGTCACGTTCTGGCAGAACAGAGAGGTTCAGAAGATCCTTTGTTCCCACTGCCATCAGGCTGCAGGACACCGCAGCCAAAGGATGTTATTATTGTTTATTTATTATCAGCTGTTATTATTGTTGTTGTTTACAACTATATAAAACAAACAAAAGTTCACAAAGTTCCTTAAGTTATGAATGATTATCACAATTCTTCTCAATTCCATTTTTCTCTTGATCAGTTGATCAGTTTTTCTCTTGATCACCCCCCCCACACACACACACACACACACACACACACACACACACACACACACACCGAGGGTTAATTTCACTTTTCATCCTCTGCTCAGCAGCTGCAGCTCTCTCATTAAGACGTCGATCAGATCGGCCTTCGGTCTAATCAAATTACTCTAAACAAAAACAGGAAGTGATGTCACAGGTCTGATTTCACTGATTACGAAACACTGAGCAGTGATGATGGACAGGTGTGACACAGTCCGTGAGGGGGGGGGCTGCAGTTTGTAGTCTGGTGTCATAAACAATTATGAAACAAGAATCATTATTATTATTACTATAGAATGACTCATCAGTTTTGAACAGTTTCTATTGGACGACTGTGTGAATTTGCAGGTCAAAGGTCAGATGTGTGAACGCGGCTCTGCTGGTTCCAGTTCTCTTGTTGAGGTTGAACAGACTCAAACGTCTTTTCTTAATTCTTGTAGAATAATGCTTTTGTGACCTTTGAACATCTTAGAGTGTGTGTTCATGAAGACTAGTGTTCACTGTGGTGGGG
>NW_019525287.1:183005-186381 GCF_002814215.2 Seriola lalandi dorsalis
ATGCATACGCAGTGCTCTGGTTCATGTCAATATAACTGTGCAGACATTCATTCATTCATTCATTCATTCATTCGCCACCATCATCTCCAGACACTTTCCTGACAGTGACTAAAAGGTGTTTTTCTTTTCATCAGGTGTTAACAGGCCTTGATGCACAGACAGCAGCCGCTTTAAACACAGTGACAGTACAGACATCAAACACTGTTCGTCTGAGTCTCTGTCTGTTTCCATCTCGTCAAACTGTCTCATTAACAGCAGCTGGATCAGCTGTGATCAGCTGTGATCAGCTGTGATCAGCTGTGATCAGCTGTGATCAGCTGTGATCAGCTCCAGTCTGCAGCGACTCACTGTTTCTCTGTGACACTGAAGAAAACGTAGAAACATGAGTTTTCTGAATAAAGTTCTGCAGCAAATTTTTTTTCCTCTGATTTCTACAGATTTGATATAAATGAACTGGTGATGGACGTCAGAGATGGTGATATCCTCTGCAGGCGTCAGTCACACTGAATCTAAAAATATGTGTTTCAAGCTGAAGTATTAGTTGGGTATTGATCATGTCCTCTTTGAGGCAGAGACCCGGCGTTTTATTTTGGCAGTGAAGCTGAACCTCAGCTCAGACGTCCCTCCGTCTGTCCTGCATCAGTCTCCTCGTGTCTTCAGATCAAACCACAAAAACTCAGGAAATATCACAACAGCCTGCAGCTGCAGAACAAAAGGAACATGCCGTGTAAATACACAGAACAATGGCAGATCATTTACACAGAACTGATGATCTGACGCTTTCACCCCGTCAACACACGAGCCTCCAAGTGAGCTGACTGATTATTACCGCTTCTCTGCTGTGTGTTTACTAGCAACTACAGTACCCATGAGCCTCGGCTGTCAACTCCACGCTTTGCAAACGTTTGGGACCAACTGGCTGCCAAGTTACACATGAGTCACAGTAGGTTTCCACACCAAACACCACATGAGAGCGGAGGACTTCAGGACTTCCTCCACTCCCAGTTTAAATCTGCAGACTGTTGGAGCGGGAGTTTAACCAGCACAACAAAACTCCACAAGTGAAAATTCAGTAAAG
The DNA here is from genome assembly GCF_002814215.2 of Seriola lalandi dorsalis. Taxonomy (NCBI): domain Eukaryota; kingdom Metazoa; phylum Chordata; class Actinopteri; order Carangiformes; family Carangidae; genus Seriola; species Seriola lalandi. The sequence goes on from NW_019525287.1 coordinate 184,084, forward strand.
ACACTGTAATCTGAAACTGGCTGCAACTACAGCTCACAGGTCAGTTCTGTCTGTGAGCAGGTGGATGGAAACACCCCAAATCTATATTAGTGGCTTTCACGATAAACATAACAATAATAATAACAATAATAATAATGTTTCTTTGAGCTTACCAAGGTTAAATAATGTCAAGACCTTTAAGGGACACTCACCAAACTCCTGTGAAAAAGTTTGCATTTTACGACCTTGTTATTTTTCCAGGCTTCACACACTGTTAAGAAAGATTTTAGACACTTAATATATTTGCTAAAGGCACTTTCTCCACATCGGCGTGAATCTGAGCCACTGACCAGTTAATCTTTGAATTACACCTCGAGGGTTTTCCTGTTGCATCCATTGCCGCCTTCTGCCAGAACGCACCGAGGGGCGCAGCGATCAACTGAGGAAGCAGGTCAACAATTTGTACTTTTCCACATGCAGTTTGGCATTGGTGGGTTTTGATGTCAGCCGAATTCACCGGGAGACTGGACGGGTTTGTTTGATATCTCAGATCGTGCTCTGCCACCTCTGTATCCTTGTCCAGGAGCGAAATAACCTTAAATATGCTGATTTGTGGTTGACGTTTGGTATAAGATGTAGGAGGTGATCACTGATCTAACACCTGACACAAGTGGGTTTTACAGCTCATGATGGTGATCACACAAATATGTTCAATAGACTCAGATTAGAGACATTTTCTATTTACTAAAGGCAGATTCTTCACTTCGGCATAAACCTGGTGCACTGAACAGCCCATCCTTTAACCATATTTAAAGTTAAATGCAACTGGAGGGAGTCAGATCTAAAACTGAACTTTTCCTAAATGAACATTTGCTTTGGTGGATTTTTATTGAAGCCGTATTTACCATAAGACTCGACAGGTAAGTTTGAAATTTATAATCATATTCTGCCACTTCTCCATCCTTGTTCAGAAGCACGAGAGCCTTGAGCAGTCTGACTTTGACATGAGGTCTGGTATGAAGTTCAACTAAAGGTGTGTGAAGTGATCTAACACCTGATATTAAAAAAACAAAAAAGGTGTAACTCCCTCTCCTCCCACAACACCTCACAGCGAGCACTGGTGATTATACAAGCGGGGTTCTACAGCTTTAAAGCGGGCCTCGCCGGCACCAGAACCCCGGTGGAGGTGGAGGTGGAGGTGGAGGTGGTTAGTACCTGATGAAGGTGGTTTTCCCGGTGGAGTACTGGCCGACGAGCAGCACCATGGGCTTGCTCTGGAAGTCGGCGGCCTCCAGCGCCGGGGAGTGGAAGTCATGGAAGAGGTATGTCTCCTCCAGCGGCAGCAGCTTCTTGGTGTAGAGGCTCTGCAGTCCCTCCGTCACCGTCTGGTACATCTCCCCTTCCTTGTTGCGTCCACCTTGCTCCTGCTTCACCCAGCTGAACATGCTGACGGCCCGGCTTTTAATCCGCACTGACTGACGCGCTCCACTCCGACTTCCCTGTTTCGATGTTTCCAAATGCTCCGATTGCTTTCGGCTCCTCTTCGGCTCAGTTCGTCCTTCAGGCTGAGCGGAGGAAAGTGTCCGCGCGTGTGTGTGTGTGTGTGTGTTTAAGTGTGTGTGTATGTGTGTGTGTGTGTGCGTGTGTGTTTGGTCCCTGGGAGTCTCCGCTGTTGTGAACACACTGCCTCCTCTGTCTGTGTTTGTGGTGTGACCGCTGCTGGTGGACCTACCTGGGGGCACCGCCCTTCCCCCTGTGACGCAGCATAAACACACACACACACACACACACACACACACACACACACACACACACACACACACACACACACACATTTGTATATTATTAGATAGTTTTCTGTGATCTGCAGCTGGACTGTGGACTAAGGGCTCTGTTTATGAATATAGATTTATATATTATATTATATTATTATAATATAGTAAGATTTTATAATTTCGTAAATTCTGAATGAAGTTCTAAACATGAAATATTTATTGTAATTTTTTTTAAAAACTGCACAAAAGAAGCTTGTACAGCGGATAATAGACAGACAGACAGACAGACAGACAGACAGACAGATATACAGACAGACAGGTAGATAGATAGATAGACAGATAGATAGATAGATAGATAGACAGATGGACAGACAGACAGACAGATGGACGGACAGACAGACAGATAGATAGACAGATAGATAGATAGATAGATAGACAGACAGACAGGCAGACGGACAGATGGACGGACAGACAGACAGATAGATAGACAGATAGATAGATAGACAGACAGACAGATAGACAGATAGACAGACAGACAGATAGA
>NW_019525287.1:187195-188380 GCF_002814215.2 Seriola lalandi dorsalis
TGTGCAACTATCACAGAAGCAGGAGACGTTTAAACATGAAGCAGAAAAGCAGAATGTGAAACCAAGTCAAGACAATATTTTATTATGTTGATGAGAAACAGGAATCAATGTACATTCAGCATTGATCATGAACTGACATGTTTACACTGAAATCAGCTGTTTTTCTTTTGTTAAATGCAGTTATTGATTATTGGATCTCCATCAGTTTGCTGGTCGTCATGGCTACACACAGTCACAATAATAAACTCAATGATGTAAAATGACTCAGTATCAATAAAAACAAATATAAAGATCAGAAAGGGAGTGAAATCATTTTTCACACATGAAAAGGTCGACGACAGAAAGAAGAAGCAAATAGTGAAACTACAGAAGAAGAAAAAGGAAATAAAAATAAAGGAAGCTTTGGAATAATGAGACAGCAGGAGGACAGGTGCAGTTTAAGAGGTTAAATTCACTGACTTTTCCCTTTAAGAAATAAACAACATTATAAATATAATCATCCTCTTTATCTCTAACTGCTCTATCCCACTGTCACAGAGACCTTCAGTGGTAACACCTTCACTTCATCCTCAGTGTAAATGAATGGAAACACCTTGTGAGTGAAAGTGTGTGTGAAGGTGTGTATGTGTGTGTCAGTATCAGGATCAGAGAACGACAGTTTTCCTCTGTTCCAGTCCAGATTCACTCTGATCCTCTGGAGCTTCTTCTTCTTCACTGAGAGATCAATGGATGAAGCTGAAGGTGACCGTGCTCTGTATTTACCTCTATAGAACCATATTCCCCATAAACCAGACTCTATGTCTCCCTTCCCCTGGACAGACTCTTCTAACACACCCAGTTCCCAGTTTATATTGTCTCCAACCTCGACGTCCCAGCTGTGAGTCCCTGAGTCAAAACCCTCAGAGCCCAGAACAGAGCAGCAGTAAGAACTAATCCTCTCTGGATTGTCAGGAAGCTTCTGTTCCTCTCCTCCTCTCACTCTGGTCAGATCTTCAGACAGGATGAGTTCTGGACCAGCAGTGTTTGGGTCCAGAACCACAGGACTGTAGGAGACCAGGTCCTTCATCTTGTTCCAGATGTTGAAGGTCAGGTTGCCCAGGTGTTTGGCCTGGTCTATCAGAGCTCCTGAGCCCAGCTGGTGATCCTCCAGCAGGGGGCGCTGCTGGACTCTGTCCACTGCAGCCT
>NW_019525287.1:189088-189152 GCF_002814215.2 Seriola lalandi dorsalis
GAAGTTCCTTCTTGTGTTGTCGAACAGCTTCATCGATGGGTCTGAATCTGTGGTCGGTGTGTGT
>NW_019525287.1:189228-190098 GCF_002814215.2 Seriola lalandi dorsalis
AGAAGCTGCAAACACAGCAGACAGGAAGTACAGTCAGTCATGGCTCCCCTCCCCCCTCTACTAACTTCACTGAGGTTTACTTTCACTCTGAGTCCAGGTGTTTGTCAAACTCACCTTCAGTGTGTGGAGTGTCAGCAGGTGGAAGCAGCAGTGTTGTAGCTGGACTCTCTCAGAGGAAGCTGTTAGTTTGATCTGAAGGTGAATCTGATCGTTTGTTCTTCAGTCTGTGTCTCTCTTCATTGAGGAGGAAGTGAAATTGTTTCCTGGTTTGTCTCAGGTGAGACAGGTGAGGGGTGGAGCTTGAGATACTGATCAGCAGGATGTTGCAGCAGCTCTGTTTCAGTTCAGATGCAGCTGTAGGATGAACATAATGGATCACAGTGTGCAAACTATACCATGGCGATCAGGGGAGCTCACTTTTTATCTGGGGTTAGCTTATTTTTATGCATGATCCATGTTGATGATAGAAAAATAAAAAAAAAGTAGAAAAACTTTAAATTTACTTCACTTCTTACAGCTTTTCTACATTTCAGAGGGAAATATTGTTGCCTACATTTACATACAAAAAATACTGTATAATGGGCTAAGAATAAGCTGCAGGGCTGTAAAATAACAGAACTGCGATATAATTTGCTGATAGTAATTATTAAATTATAATGAATTCTGTAATTATATTTAAGCGGTTGATTTCACAACTGACGGTAATTTTATTTTTTTTACTCTCTCCTTATTTCTTCTGATTTGGTTAACAGACCACATGCCAAAATAATGTGCATTAAATCTTGTATCTTAATCTATATATTTTAATATAAATGAGCGTTACATCAACCAGCTAGAAAAGCAAAATTATACTAATTAATGCATCAGAAA
>NW_019525287.1:190601-196351 GCF_002814215.2 Seriola lalandi dorsalis
GCGGAGTTAAAAGTGCGACGAAGAAGAAGCAGCGGAAGCGGAAATGAGGCTCTTTTGTTTTGAAAGAGGGAAATTTAAAAAGTCGACGGCGTTAGTCCGAAGTAAACACAAACAAGCGGAATAAAACCATCAAAAAAATACACAAGAAAACAAGAAAATGGCCGCGAACTGACATCGTTCAACCCGGAATCTGAAGTAGGTTCACGGACATTTTTCTAACAAACACTTCGTCGTGTTTAAGTCTGTTGAAGTTAAATTTAACTGATAATTTCCTCGGAAACGTTTGAACTTCAGAGATTCTCCGCCGTGTAATTTCATATTTGTCACTTTAATGTCACACGTTTTGAATATTCCTATGTATTTCTACCTGTTATTAGTTGTATATTTTCCCTGCGCTAACTTCTCGTTTATCACAGTTTGTTCTTATATATATCGCATCGTTAATGTACATGTGGTTGTATTCAGCAGCTTATAACCAGCTCTTTCATTTAACACGCTCCTTGTGTTAAACTGTCGGTGCTGACAGGTTCAACCACCTCTGCTCCCTTCCTGTTGTCTTTCATTGTAATATTAGCCTCTACAACCCTGACGTTACATTTCAGGAAGCTTCTGTTTGTTAACAAAAAGCATTTAGATTAATAACCTTAATTTTCACTCTGTAAATGAACCTTTTATATGTTTCTTTAAATTTAAAAAATCTCTACAATCGATGACAGTCACATACATGTAAGCTACTTTTAAGGTGATAAAATATGAGTATGATACAGAATTATCTTGTTTATAATGTACAGTTTTATAACAGAATAGGGCTGAACAATTAATGGAAATATTATCGAAATTGCGATATGACCAAGTGCAATATCCAAATCCCAGCAGCTGCAATTTGTTTGTATTCTTTTGATAAAGGTAAACAAATGATATTGTTATATTTTCCAGATGTAAAGGGTTAGATGATTTTGTGAATTTTATTTGGTACATGCCCTATCAAAAAAAATCACATCATTTTTATATTTTTTTCTGTGAAAATAAAATGAAATAAATGATCATTTCAACTGAAATCATAATCGAATATCTGCAAAAATAATTGCAATATGACTTTTTGTTCAGTCCTCCTGGAGAAGTTTGGGCAGCGCTGGACGAACTCCTGTATGTTTATTTCTGAAGTGAGAACAAACACATTAAACTGAGCTCTTCTTCAAATGTTACTGATTTCATTAACTTCAGAATAGAAACAAATTAAACAGTAATTACGACATGTTCAAAAGTTTGGACCTTTCTTCTTGTAAAGTTTGGCCTTGACTCGTCAGGACTCATAACGCGGGTGAGGATGGATCAGCTGGTGATAAAAGTCTCTGACTCTTCAAACCTTGTGCTAACGTTCAACAACCATGAGCTGAACATCATGAACATGAAGCTAACTGATGCTACGAAGCAGGAAGACGCCATAACAAGAGAACAAAGTGCCTCCAGCGCGACATGAAGCGATGGCAGCGAAGGGGAACTCTGGAAGTCAAGACAAGACGCTGTGAAATGATTTCTACACAGCGACTTATTCTGACCCACTTCACCGTGTTTTTGTGGCTGCAGCGTCACAACAAACAGAAATACTCTAGATGTCATGTGCGTCGTTTTCTTCACATTTCCCACAATTCAGCCTGGTATTTGTAAATGTATCTTCTTTGTTTGTCAAACTGAAGCCGGGAGACGTGACGACAAACAACTTCATCTGTTTTTGTGACTCAGTAGGTTTGACCCCTGACCTCAGTGTTGTGTCTCTGCAGGGTCTCGTCACAGAAACATGAAGAAGAAGGTGAGAAGGCTGCAGGTCTCAGACGCCGGCAGCATCGGGGAGGATTGTGAGTCATCCACACGTTTATATTATCACTGTAGTAAACGCTCCTGTTGTAAAACCAGTGGTTCTCACGGTTCCTCAGGGCAGTACAAAGGTCTGTGTTGTTTTAACGTGTGTGTGTGTGTGTGTGTGTGTGTGTACACACACGTACATACACACATTCCTTCAACACATCCATCGGCCTGGATCATTGATGGTTCAGCTGCTGAGAGTCCCGGAGGTTTTGTTCTGTGCTGATTTATCAGATCATCGATCACTCGGCTTCGATCAGTGACTCAGTTTTGGTCGTTCAGTAGCTGATGATGATGATGATGAAGATGTTTAGCAGGTGTGTTTATATTCCATGTCGTCCATGAGTATCAGTGCTGGTTTGGAACCAGTCTACACACTCTGTAACTGTCTGAGAGGTTTCATATTAATTTTTACGTTTCATATGTTGTAAATTCATTCATTTATAAATTCATGATGATTAAAGTTCATAAGGTCGTTAAAATGCAATAAATAGGTGTATATTGTTATATAATATATATATAATATATATTAAAAGGGTAACAATGATTAAAAAATGTGTTTAAAAATGCAGCGGTTTATAATAAAAATCTTTGGTTTAAATTAGATTCCCTTCATGTAAGGTTTTGTTTTATTTTGAAGAGCACACATGTGATTGTGTGTGAATGATTGTGTGTGTGTCGTGTTACAGCTGACGTCCTGTGGAGTTTACCAGCGGGGGGAGGAGGACGAGGGGGTGTTCGGTTTCCTGGTGGACGACATCAGACAGGAGATCCGCCGGTCGGCTCGACTGGTGAGACGAGATTTTATTTTATTTCATTTGATTTAAAAAAAAACTATGGAACAAAATCTGTGTGTCAATACTGTGTGTTACTGTGTGTGTTACTGTGTGTGTTACTGTGTGTGTTACTGTGTGTGTAACTGTGTGTGTAACTGTGTGTGTAACTGTGTGTTACTGTGTGTAACGGTGTGTAACGGTGTGTGTTACTGTGTGTGTAACTGTGTGTGTTACTGTGTGTGTAACTGTGTGTGTAACTGTGTGTGTTACTGTGTGTGTAACTGTGTGTGTAACTGTGTGTTACTGTGTGTAACGGTGTGTAACGGTGTGTGTTACTGTGTGTGTAACTGTGTGTGTTACTGTGTGTGTAACGGTGTGTAACGGTGTGTGTTACTGTGTGTGTTACTGTGTGTGTTACTGTGTGTTACTGTGTGTAACTGTGTGTGTTACTGTGTGTGTAACGGTGTGTGTAACTGTGTGTAACTGTGTGTAACGGTGTGTAACGGTGTGTGTAACGGTGTGTAACGGTGTGTGTAACGGTGTGTGTAACGGTGTGTGTTACTGTGTGTTACTGTGTGTGTTACTGTGTGTGTTACTGTGTGTGTAACTGTGTGTGTTACTGTGTGTGTAACTGTGTGTAACTGTGTGTAACTGTGTGTGTAACTGTATGTAACGGTGTGTGTAACTGTGTGTAACTGTGTGTAACTGTGTGTAACTGTGTGTGTTACTGTGTGTAACTGTGTGTAACTGTGTGTAACTGTGTGTAACTGTGTGTAACTGTGTGTAACTGTGTGTGTAACTGTGTGTAACTGTGTGTAACGGTGTGTAACTGTGTGTTACTGTGTGTAACTGTGTGTGTTACTGTGTGTAACGGTGTGTAACGGTGTGTAACTGTGTGTAACTGTGTGTAACGGTGTGTTACTGTGTGTTACTGTGTGTGTTACTGTGTGTAACTCTGTGTGTAACTGTGTGTAACTGTGTGTGTAACTGTGTGTAACTGTGTGTAACTGTGTGTAACGGTGTGTAACTGTGTTTCAGACGTGCTGCAGCTGTAAGAAGAAGGGGGCGTGTGTCGGCTGTAACGTCAGGAGCTGCAGGAAGACGGTTCACTTCCCCTGTGGGAGGAAACAGAGCTTCATCTCTCAGTTCACCGGCCTCTTCCCGTGAGTGTCCACCACACACACACACACACACACACACACACACACACACACACACACACACACCTTTATTCAGGTGTTAGGTGTTTCTCTTCTGACGTGTCGGCGAGTTTTCACTGATCACTTTTTCACGGTGTCTTCAAATGTTGAAACGCCTTAAAATCTTTTAAGGTTTTGAAAAGTCTTGAAATGTTGTAAATGAATATTAGGCCTTAAAAGTCATTACATAATTTGAGTTCATCGGTTCACAAATATTTGTCCAATTTCATTTATCCATCTTTAAATTCATTTTTTTTTTATCTTTAACTATTTCTGATGTAACAATTCTTTAAACCTGCCACTGAACCAAACACTGTCGTTACCTCGTGCACAACAACTCACTCTAACAACTATATTCCTACATAAAACACTTCTACACCGCTAGAGTCACTGTCTGAATCTAAAGGACAAGGAGAGGACAGGGAGAGGACAGGAAGAGGACAGGGAGAGGACAGGGAGAGAACAAGAAGAGGACAGGAAGAGAACAAGAAGAGGACAGGGAGAGGACAGGAAGAGAGGACAGAAAGAGAACAGGAAGAGAACAAGAAGAGGACAGGAAGAGGACAGGAAGAGGACAGGAAGAGAACAAGAAGAGGACAGGAAGAGAACAAGAAGAGGACAGGGAGAGGACAGGAAGAGAGGACAGAAAGAGAACAGGAAGAGAACAAGAAGAGGACAGGAAGAGGACGGGGAGAGGACAGGAAGAGAACAAGAAGAGGACAGGGAGAGGACAGGAAGTGGATAGGGAGAGGACAGGAAGTGGATAGGGAGAGGACAGGAAGTGGATAGGGAGAGGACAGGAAGAGGACAGGGAGAGAACAAGAAGAGGACAGGAAGTGGATAGGGAGGGACTGTGATAGGCCGACGTGTAAAGATGGACTCTCGACTCTTGTTTGTGGTGTAACATGAGGCAGTGGAGCGATGCGTTCAAAGACCCCATTAAAGCAACACGACAAACACAGATATGAAACAGGAAGAACCGTCTCTGTCTGCGTCTCTGTGTCCAGGTCCTACTGTCCAGACCACAGTCCCACTCAGACCCTGTGTGTGGGCTCTGACCTCAGTCTGCCTCAGTCCTGCTCCGTCTGTCTGGACTCCATCGAACCCGTCCTGTCCTACTCTGTCCTCAAGTGTCCGTGCTGCCACGCCAGCTGGTTCCACAGGGACTGTGTGCAGGTAGTGGGAGGGGTTTTTATTTCATGTGGGGCGTCCGTGCAGACACTCTCGCTTTGGTTCTGCAGGTTTTCAGGAGGAGGAGGAACCAAAGCTCTGGTTCCTCTCCAAAGTTTAGCAGCTTAATATGGAGGAGTGTCAGGACGACTGGTGCAGGAAGTGCAATTTATTTATTTATGACAGTTAGTTTATGGCGTCCATGTTTAACCTGAGTGACGTCATACGTACAAGTTCAGTGGTTTACAGCTGATAAAATAACTGTTTTGATGCAGTGGTATCGGATCAGTACGGAAGCTGAGAAAGGCCAAACTCGCAAATATTTATTTATCCTGGTTTTGTAAGATGACAGATTCAGTCATTGTGAACCAGAATGTTTGTGTCTTTACCTGTGTGTCTTTACCTGTGTGTCTTTACCTGTGTGTCTGTGCCGTCAGCGTCAGGCCCACAGCGCCGGCCTCTTCTTCTTCAGGTGCACTCTCTGCAACAACAAGGACAGCTTCCAGGAGGAGATGCTGCGGCTGGGAATCTACATCCCAGAGAGGTAACGTGACGTGACGTGACGTGACGTGGTCATAAACACACACACGGGTAGAAAACGTGCTGGACGCCAAGCAGAACAATTCACTGCATGCTCTGTCTGTGCTTCCCGCAGAGATGCCTCATGGGAGTTGGAGGCAAACGCGTACTCCGAGCTGCTGGAGGTTTACAAGCGCTGTGACGCTCTCGCCTGCCTCTGCAA
>NW_019525287.1:196371-206951 GCF_002814215.2 Seriola lalandi dorsalis
TTAAATTCATTTTTTTTTTATCTTTAACTATTTCTGATGTAACAATTCTTTAAACCTGCCACTGAACTAAACACTGTCGTTACCTCGTGCACAACAACTCACTCTAACAACTATATTCCTACATAAAACACTTCTACACCGCTAGAGTCACTGTCTGAATCTAAAGGACAGGGAGAGGACAGGGAGAGGACAGGGAGAGGACAGGAAGAGGACAGGGAGAGGACAGGGAGAGGACAGGAAGAGGACAGGGAGAGGACAGGAAGAGGACAGGGAGAGGACAGGGAGAGGACAGGGAGAGGACAGGGAGAGGACAGGAAGAGGACAGGGAGAGGACAGGGAGAGGACAAGAAGAGGACAGGAAGAGGACAGGGAGAGGACAGGGAGAGGACAAGAAGAGGACAGGAAGAGAACAAGAAGAGGACAGGGAGAGGACAGGAAGAGAACAGGAAGAGAACAGGAAGAGGACAGGAAGAGAACAAGAAGAGGACAGGGAGAGGACAGGAAGAGAACAGGAAGAGGACAGGAAGAGAACAAAAAGAGGACAGGGAGAGGACAAGAAGAGGACAGGAAGAGAACAAGAAGAGGACAGGGAGAGGACAGGAAGAGAACAAGAAGAGGACAGGGAGAGGACAGGAAGTGGATAGGGAGAGGACAGGAAGTGGATAGGGAGAGGACAGGGAGAGGACAGGAAGAGAACAAGAAGAGGACAGGAAGAGAACAAGAAGAGGACAGGGAGAGGACAGGAAGAGGACAGGGAGAGGACAGGAAGAGAACAGGAAGAGAACAAGAAGAGGACAGGAAGAGGACAGGAAGAGAACAAGAAGAGGACAGGGAGAGGACAGGAAGTGGATAGGGAGAGGACAGGAAGTGGATAGGGAGAGGACAGGAAGAGGACAGGGAGAGAACAAGAAGAGGACAGGAAGTGGATAGGGAGAGGACAGGAAGAGGACAGGGAGAGAACAAGAAGAGGACAGGAAGTGGATAGGGAGAGGACAGGAAGAGGACAGGGAGAGAACAAGAAGAGGACAGGAAGTGGATAGGGAGAGGACAGGAAGTGGATAGGGAGAGGACAGGGAGAGGACAGGGAGAGGACAGGAAGTGGATAGGGAGAGGACAGGGAGAGGACAGGAAGTGGATAGGGAGAGGACAGGGAGAGGACAGGAAGAGAACAAGAAGAGGACAGGAAGTGGATAGGGAGGGACTGTGATAGGCCGACGTGTAAAGATGGACTCTTGTTTGTGGTGTAACATGAGGCAGTGGAGCGATGCGTTCAAAGACCCCATTAAAGCAACACGACAAACACAGATATGAAACAGGAAGAACCGTCTCTGTCTGCGTCTCTGTGTCCAGGTCCTACTGTCCAGACCACAGTCCCACTCAGACCCTGTGTGTGGGCTCTGACCTCAGTCTGCCTCAGTCCTGCTCCGTCTGTCTGGACTCCATCGAACCCGTCCTGTCCTACTCTGTCCTCAAGTGTCCGTGCTGCCACGCCAGCTGGTTCCACAGGGACTGTGTGCAGGTAGTGGGAGGGGTTTTTATTTCATGTGGGGCGTCCGTGCAGACACTCTCGCTTTGGTTCTGCAGGATTTCAGGAGGAGGAGGAACCAAAGCTCTGGTTCCTCTCCAAAGTTTAGCAGCTTAATATGGAGGAGTGTCAGGACGACTGGTGCAGGAAGTGTAATTTATTTATTCATGACAGTTAGTTTATGGCGTCCATGTTTAACCTGAGTGACGTCATACGTACAAGTTCAGTGGTTTACAGCTGATAAAATAACTGTTTTGATGCAGTGGTATCGGATCAGTACAGAAGCTGAGAAAGGCCAAACTCGCAAATATTTATTTATCCTGGTTTTGTAAGATGACAGATTCAGTCATTGTGAACCAGAATGTGTGTGTCTTTACCTGTGTGTCTTTACCTGTGTGTCTGTGCCGTCAGCGTCAGGCCCACAGCGCCGGCCTCTTCTTCTTCAGGTGCACTCTCTGCAACAACAAGGACAGCTTCCAGGAGGAGATGCTGCGGCTGGGAATCTACATCCCAGAGAGGTGAGGTGAGGTGAGGTGAGGTGACGTGACGTGACGTGACGTGACGTGACGTGACGTGACGTGACGTGACGTGGTCATAAACACACACACGGGTAGAAAACGTGCTGGACGCCAAGCAGAACAATTCACTGCATGCTCTGTCTGTGCTTCCCGCAGAGATGCCTCATGGGAGTTGGAGGCAAACGCGTACTCCGAGCTGCTGGAGGTTTACAAGCGCTGTGACGCTCTCGCCTGCCTCTGCAACGACGGACCCATGCACTCAGCAAAGACCGGGTACACACTCCGTCTCAGTCCATTCACACCAACACACCACAACCAGACAGGAAGTGGAGTTTTTATGGCTCCGCCCCTATGACTGTCAGAGCAGCAGCCATTTTTGTTTTCAGGTTGACCGTCCGTCCCATTCTCGTGGACGCGATATCTCAGTAACGCCTTGAAGGAACGTCTTTACATTTGGTACAAACATTCACTAGGACTCAAGGATGAACTGATTAGATTTTGGTGTCTAAAGGTTAAAGGTCAAAGTCACGGTGACCTCAGAAAACACTTTTTAGCACAGAAATTATGAGAAAATGTCACACAGTTGGTTCATATTTTATCTGACTCTGGATAAAAAGCGATGTGACATGAAACTAGTCTGAGTGGCGCAGGGAAACAACCAGGAGGAGGTGAATCTAGTTTATAAATGAAATACCTTCATCAGACCGACACAAACACAGATCAGTCTGATGTTACCAGAGGCATCGAGCAGAGAGGCTCTTCACAGTGTGTGTCCGTCCGTTGGCTTCAGGTGGTTCGAGGTGATTCGCTGCCGACTCTGTGGATCCAGAGGGACTCACAGGAAATGTTCGGGGCTGAAGCTGGACACCAGCGACTGGGCGTGCAGCGACTGCACTCAGGCCACGGATGGGAAAGGTCTCAGTGATTATTTGTCTTATGATCGATTTTGTTTCTGGCTTCGTGACATCTGTCCTCTGATTTTATGAATGTTTATTTGTTCACTGGGCTGTAAACGCCGGAGCTGGCTGCTGAACCACCTGCGTTTGTCTCCTCCAGCCTCCCTCGTCGCGTCTCCTCAGGGAGGTCAGAGAAGGAGTCGGCTGTCCAAACACCACCTGTCCCCCATCCACTCCTCCATCAGCTGTAAAAGGTACGCAAATCCAACGCACCTGACTCAAAATATTTCCAAAATAAAAGTCCTCCACCTGGATCAAATGCTGCCTTGTTTATTCTTTTCCAGTGAGGTAGCTACAGGTGAGGCCACCAGGGGGCGCTGCTCCCTAAGACATACTTTTTTCTAATATTTTGATCCTGTTTATTTGTGTGTGAAGACACTGTAGCTTGATCTGGTGAATATAAAATGTGCAGGACGTGTTAACAGGTTACAACACGTAGAGTCACAAGTGTGGTTCTTTAGATTTCCTCTGCAGTTACATGGAACCTCTCTCTCTCTCTCTCTCTCTCTCTCTCTCTCTCTCTCTCGTCGAACTGTCAGGTCTGGGTCACCTGAGGAGCTGCTGCAGGCTCTGGCCCCTCAGCTTGGTCCCCTCAGTGTCCAGGTGGAGGTGCGTGGGTGCCAGGCTCTGTCTGCAGGTCTGGATCTGGTCAGGAGGCCGGACTTCGACCCCACACACGCTCTGTCCGTCAGGTCAGTGGACGACGAACTCACCTCAGCCTTCTGTGTTTTGGTTTTTCGTCTGTGATTGACACATCGACTTCCGCTGTGTCTTGGTTCCAGGTTCAGAGACGAGAAGCAGGCTGCATTTCCCAGCAGCGAAACAGCCAGGCAGTACTTCCTAAAGCTGCTGGTGCAGCAGATCCAGGACTCTGTGGTGTTCGAGGGTCCAGATGGATCCAAAAATCTGGCGCTGGATTCCCAAGGTACAAATCACATTTTCCTGGGAACAATATTCTTCTTTTTCTTCTATTGTTTTTTTCTCTATTGATGCCACAACCATGTCGGTCTCTGATTTCTGATTGGCTGTGGTAAATATATTAATGGACTGAAACCAGATGTTAACACAGAGAGAAGGATTTAAACTCTTTATATGTTTTATTTTATACTTTATCTTTAATGTGTTTAAATCTGTGTCAGTGAGAACTTCTCCTTTACCTTATCCAGATGTTGATCAAACAGGTGTGTCCTGGGCTGGTCACAATAAACTTTAAAATGTGCACTTTTAGTTTGAAAAAATATATGTATGAGACACTGACCTGTGGATTTCTAGAGTTACGGTTGTACATTTACAAGACAAGAGGTTATAACTCGTCCTCTGAGCAGCTGCTTCCTCAGGACAGACTGGACGCCGGGTGGGAGCTAGCTGGTTAGCGCGCTAATTTCAGTAGAAAAAGTGATAGAAATACAAGCAAAACAAGAGGGCTGCTTTCAGGACACAGCTCTGGGGGAAGGAATGAAGTTTGATGCTGAACTTGGAACATTTATTCGAGACTGCAAAGTAAACGGCTGTTAATGCTAACGTTAGCTATATAGCAATAGCAGAACTTACGACTTGACCCTTTAAGTGTGAATGAGCTGTGTGTGTGTGTGTGTGTGTGTGTGTGTGTGTGTGTGTGTGTGTGTGTGTGTGTGTGTGTGTGTGAGGTGTGATACAAAAAACCTTGGCTTATAAACACTACTAATGTGCGTGTGTGTGTGTGTGTGTGTGTGTGTGTGTGTGTGTGTGTGTGTGTGTGTGTGTGTTCAGCTCTGCGTGAGGACCTGTACTTCGACGTCGGCTGCCTGCTGGCTCTCTCTCTGGTTCACGGCGGTCCACCTGTCGGCTTCTTCTCCCGCGCTCTCTTCCAGTGCCTCTTCAACTTCCCGCCCAACCGCCCGCTCGCCGCCACACACATGACCCCCGACACGCACTTCACACGCCAAGTCAGCAGGGTGAGCAGGACTGAACACGCTTTTAGCTCTTTCCGCTAGTTAAACACCAGCGTTAATTAAAGGTGTCTTGTCGATGATTGGCTGCTTTCAGATCGCGGAGGCGGAGTCTTTAGACAACCTGAAAGAGGCCACGGCTTCTAGCTGGGAGTACCTGGAGCTGGCCGGCTGCAACCGACCAATCAGGAGCCTGAAGGACAGACAGGCTTTGGTGGAGGATCTGGTCTGTTTCACCATGATCACCAGGATGCAGCTGCCACTGCAGAGGTAGAGACGGGGGGGGGGGGGGGGGGGGGGGGTCACTGTTTCCTCGTGAATCCTTTTTTATTTCATAGATAAAAACATTGAATATTTTAAAGACATATTCACTGTGAACTGGAAATGTTCCCGGTTTTCATTTCAAGGTAAGGTTACATTCAGTCTAACAGTGCTAGTCTATACTAGGTTTACAGACAAACTTTAAACTGTTGAATATTGGGTTAGCATGTTAGCTTCTGTTTTTTGCTAGCTTGTTTAGCCTGTAGCTAAAGGTTTAAGGTTTGTGATTCAGGATTCAAATGTGTGTTTGTTCATTACTGAGAGTTGATGATAATAAATGTGAAGACGTGGTCGACTTGATGAATGGGAGCACAGCTGTATGTTAGCCAAACACGGCTAAATACTTGCTAATGTATTTAACTTCACCCTAAATACAATAAACTTGAACTTGTGTTCAGGCAGCAACGGTTAATAAAATGAATCAGATTATAAATTAATAATGTTGATAATTCTTGCGATCAATTTGTCAAAATTTCTTTCTTTTTTTTTCCTCCTTTATTTAAATTGGAAATTTTACGATCGTGTCGTATGAGCTGGATCATCTCTGGAAAACAGTCTTTGTGTTTATTGTCTCTCATGACGTTGCTTCGTCCTACAGGTTTCGGGAAGGCTTGCAGACGTTAGGTGTCTTTGATCAGGTGATTCACATGTTCTTCTCTGGCTGTATGACACACACACACACACACACACACACACACACACACACACACACACACACACACACGCTGCTTGATGAAGGTGTGTTGAGTCTTGCCTGAGGCGCTGTGATCTGATCCAGGTGCAGCTCTTCCCGTCTGCGTTCTGCGGCGTTTTCTGTGAAGCGGACGACCGCCTGACGGCTCAGACGCTCGCTCAGCTCTTCACCGTCCACTTCTCTCAGCAGGAAGACAGACTGAACAGGGAGACGCCCGTCGTCACCTTCTGGAGACACTTCCTGCTGGAGTGTGAAGGTACGGAGGCCGTGACACCAAACTCCCACAAGACGAAGCTTTACACTCAGCTGTGAATCAAGGTTACTGATTTGTATTTGTTTCCTCCTCTGTCCTCTCCTCTCTTCTGTCCTCTCCTCTCTCCTCTCTTCTCCTCTCCTCTCTTCTCATCTCCTCCTTTCCTCTCCTCTCCTCTCCTCTCCTCTCCTCTCCTCTCCTCTCCCCTCCCGTCCTCAGTTGGGAGGAGCTCCATCTCCCTGCAGGACCTCCTCCTCTTTGCCACAGGAGCTGAGGTGCTTCCCACAGCCGGCCTCCTCCCTCCTCCCTCCATCTCCTTCCTCCACCCCCTCAGCTCCTCCCCTCCAGGAACAGAGGAGGCGGGCGATGAGGGGCTCTTCCCTCAGAGCGAGCCCAGCTCCAAACACCTCCTCCTGCCCGTCACCTCCTCCTACCAGGCCTTCAAGAGCTCCATGGAGCAGGCCGTCAGCCACCACATGCACCTCCTCCCTATGGAGAGTTAGGGGGGGGGGGGGTTAATGATCTGCATTTTACATTATATTTAAATTAGAAATCTGTTCAAATCTGCTCAATTAAATCTATTGATCGTTTGATTAAAAGTAAATGATTATAAGACGGAGACTCGGAGGTCAGAGAGACGACTCGTGTTGTTCAACAAACCCAAAGAAAATCTGAGACACCGGAGAAGCTGCAGGTAGATTACATATGTGACAGATGAGTTCAAGCAATTAACCAATCATTGATCAGCTAATCAGGGGACACAGGTGACAGGTCACTGATCCAGTGTCCACGTGGGACAAATGTCCAGAAATCACAGAGAACAGACGATGTTTCGAACTGCAGGACGTTCAGAAACCTCGTGTGTGACGCGGTGACGGTTGTCTGGTTCACTGCAGACAGGAGCTGCTGACACACGATTCGGCTTCTTTTAATGGGCAAATATTGGCTTAAAATCCCGAGGCTCAGCTTGTAGCTCACGTTATCCTCTGCTTGAGAGCGTGATGGGAGCAGCTGTGTCAGGCTACGTCCACACTCGTTTCAAAACGCATTTTTCCAGCCCTGAAAACAGAGTTTTGGAAACGCTGCTGGATGCGGGGTTTTTTAAAAACACTGAGGTTGTGTTTTATTTTGAAAACTCTTGGGTTGTGTTTTATTTTGAAAACTCTGGGGTTGTGTTGTAGTCTGGACAGAAACTCAGACCTTTGTAAACGATGAGGTCACACCTACGGTCTCTGCTGATTGGCTGTCATCAGCCTGGACTACCAGTGGTGAATACAACATGATGATGATTGACAGTGTTACTGACCTTGTTGTCTTTGCAGCTGCTGTTCACTTACATTCTCTGTTTTAATGCTACAGCTGTCTTTGCTGTTCCTCCTTCAGAGGATTTACTGCAGAGGAGACGATCTACTTCCTGTTTACACCGGCTCGCACATGCTCAGTGCAGGTGATTGCTCAGGTATGTGTGTTAGTCTGGACGGAGATAGTTTTGGTTCGAAAACTTAATTTTAACATGAAAACGTAGTCGTGTGGACGTAGCATCAGTTTAGTCTGAGGGGGGCGGGCCCACAGTGTCAGGCCCCACCCATTTAAAAATCAGTCAGATACTGTTTCTACGCAGAGAAAAGTTTGTTCTCTATCTGACACTGAGCAGGTGATGAGACCAAATACACGTGACACAAACTACATGTGTCTTCTACAGGTTTGATTTATAGTAATATATTAGACTTTTATATACATTTTTCATCACCATGTTAATCCCATTTTAATTTGTCAGATTTGCCAAGTGGGTTTTTGTTTCATGCACCATCAGTTTGTCACTTTGATTTCTCCAAAAAGATGACCACATTAAATATTGTTATTATCACAATAGTTGATTGACTTATTAATGAATCAACTAATGGCGGAGTAGCTCTCTACGCCGTGATGTCATCCACCTGAACCACTCCGCAGCCGCCGTCACTCACTGATGAATGAACTGAACTCCAGGTGCCTTTAAAAAGTCACATGTTCAGTTCTTTTTCAAACCTTTTCCTGCGTCTCATGGTGAAATGATCATATTTTATAAATTACGAAACATCTTCAAAGTTTTCTTTTCTAAAAATCTGTGAAGCTGATTTTGTGTTTTTGGTGCCGTCATATTTTTATTGTACATAGTTTTGTTTTGAGCTTTTACTGAGGTTTTCTGTTTCTCCTGTTGTTTTCTTTTTTTACTTAATTAAAAGCTGAACAAAGTGTAAAAAGCAGGAACCAAACTTAATAAGAAGTGTCTGTTTGATTCTGACAGATTACTGTTTGTTTTCTGTGACATCTCAACAGTGAATATGTTTCACACAACATAATGTTTTTTCTTTTTCCTTTCCAAATAAATTAATGAATTACAGTAGTGGAAAACAAAAAGAAAATGAATGATAGTATTTTTTTTAATGGATTATCTCTGTTTTTCACCTGAATTGAACAATTAAGGAACATTTACATCTTCATTAATGGATTACTCTTATTTTATTGATATTGGAATTTATATTAAATATTCAAGTACAATTATGCTTTTTCTAGATTAATAATAAATACAAAATATAACAAACAAAACATTAAAGTGATAAACACATTAATGCATCAATAATTATATATAATACAATGCTTTATTTTGAAATGGGTCATTCTACATAGTCAGTACTTTTTGTACTTGATGTATATTTTTGAGGTCTCAGTATATTATAAAGCTCATTGTTTTATCTATTTAAGTCTTAGAATCCCATTTCTGAAACTAAATGACGTCGTTAATTGTTAAATGAATCAGTTCAAGTTTAAAGAAATGATCAGTATCAGTGTTTATCACAGAGCAGTTATAGTTTGGGTTGATTTCTGTCAGAACCACGTTCATTTAAATGTTTTGTTTTTTTCTATCAGCTGATTTATTTTCCTGAGTTGATGATTTCTGTTCTTTTTCTTTCCATTTCTTGTTATTTATCTATTCTGTGTTTTCTCTACGTTCCTATGAATTTTCTCTTTGTTCTCGTGGATCATAAACACTGAAACAAACCACGTCGTCATCGTTGTTGTTGCTGTTATTGATTTATGGACCAAGCTGACCCCTGTCTGCTCACACTGAATTTAAACAGATCTGAAAACACCAGTCAAAGTTCACTTTATATATTTATATTAAATAACAGACGGAGCCTCGTGTTACGATGAATTGATTCTACTGTGATAACTGACTGATTAAAGGAACAGATGGACCACATGATATATAATTAACACTGAGGGTGACAGTTCAGTGTGATGAGTATTTTACTGTGTTCAGATCTGCTCTCTGCAGCCGGAGGCAGTCTGTGGTCACTGAAGGCAACACTCAACTCCATTAAAAACACTAAGTTATGAAAAACCAGCTGCAGAAACAGGAAACATGAAGACAAACATCAACACAAAGAGCTTTTCTCAACAGTCTGACGCTGCTCCTGATTTCAGTTTAATTATTTCATAAAGCTAGAAAGTGACTAAGTGTGTTCACTAAGTAAAAGAACTGCACTTAAGTAAACGTTTGATGAACTTGACTATTTTCTCTTCATGTTTCTACTCCACGTTTCAGTGAGTAATATTTTACTTTTTACTGCACCACATTTATCTGACAGATTTAGTTTCTTCTGACTTTACAAATTCATATTTTTACAAACAGAAACTAAAACAGCTGCTGCAACATCCAGCTGAACACTATCAGTCAGTATTTAAGCTCCGCCCCTCAACTGACTCACCTGAGACAAACCAGGAAACAGTTTGTTCTTCGACAGTAAAGAGACACAGACTGAAGAACAGACGATCAGATTCACCTTCAGATCAAACTAACAGCTTCCTCTGAGAGAGTCCAGCTACAACACTGCTGCTTCCACCTGCTGACACTCCACACACTGAAGGTGAGTTTGACAAACACCTGGACTCAGAGTGAAAGTAAACCTCAGTGAAGTTAGTAGAGGGGGGAGGGGAGCCATGACTGACTGTACTTTCTGTCTGCTGTGTTTGCAGCTTCTCTCAGGGACTAAATGGCTTCCAGACCAGAGGAGGATCTCTGCTGTCCGGTCTGTCATGAGGTCTTTAGAGATCCTGTTGTTCTGTCCTGCAGCCACAGCTTCTGTAAAGACTGTCTGCAGAGCTGGTGGAGAGAGAAACCAGATCGACCGTGTCCAGTTTGTAAGAGAACTTCAAAATATGAACCACCTTGTAACCTGGTGTTGAAGAACCTGTGTGAGGCCTTCTTACAGGAGAGAGAGCAGAGATCTTCAGAGGCTCTCTGCAGTCTGCACTCTGAGAAACTCAAACTCTTCTGTCTGGACCATCAGCAGCCAGTGTGTCTCGTCTGCAGAGACTCAGAAACACACACCGACCACAGA
>NW_019525287.1:206971-207662 GCF_002814215.2 Seriola lalandi dorsalis
AGGCTGCAGTGGACAGAGTCCAGCAGCGCCCCCTGCTGGAGGATCACCAGCTGGGCTCAGGAGCTCTGATAGACCAGGCCAAACACCTGGGCAACCTGACCTTCAACATCTGGAACAAGATGAAGGACCTGGTCTCCTACAGTCCTGTGGTTCTGGACCCAAACACTGCTGGTCCAGAACTAATCCTGTCTGAAGATCTGACCAGAGTGAGACAAGGAGAGAGACAGAAGCTTCCTGACAATCCAGAGAGGATTAGTTCTTACTGCTGGTCTGTTCTGGGCTCTGAGGGTTTTAACTCAGGGACTCACAGCTGGGACGTCGAGGTTGGAGACAATACATACTGGGGACTGGGTGTGTTAGAAGAGTCTGTCCAGAGGAAGGGAGACATACGGTCTGGATTATGGAGTATATGGTTCTATAGAGGTAAATACAGAGCACGGTCACCTTCAGCTTCATCCGTTGATCTCTCAGTGAAGAAGAAGCTCCAGAGGATCAGAGTGAATCTGGACTGGAACAGAGGAAAACTGTCGTTCTCTGATCCTGATACTGACACACACATACACACCTTCACACACACTTTCACTCACAAGGTGTTTCCATTCATTGACACTGAGGATGAAGTGAAGGTGTTACCACTGAAGGTCTCTGTGACAGTGGGACAGAGCAGTTAGAGATAAAGAGGATGATTATA
>NW_019525287.1:208912-209350 GCF_002814215.2 Seriola lalandi dorsalis
CTGGACGCCGGTCGGAGCGAGGAGGGGATTCAAATTCATCTGCTGAAGAATTAAAAACCCTCTCGACTCCTCCGGAGTCCAGGACAGAGTGAAGATACTTTCTTTTGTTTTGCTTTTCCAGAAGGTGTGAGAGGCTGAATCCTGTCGTCCTGCAGTTCAAGGTGACGAACACCAGGTGGCGACGTTTCCCCACAGTCAGCCGGAGCTGCTGCCCTGCTGCCCAGAGGACGCTGAAACACACCAGACACATGAACATGAAGGGACACGGAGGAACACTGACCTGCTGCCACGACGACCGACCTCCACTACACAGAACAAATCATTTCTAACATGTATCTCAGAGGAAGTGGCTGCTGAATCAAAATTAACAAGGATTTCTCCTGTGTGTGTGTGTGTGTCTGTGTGTGTGTGTGTGTGTGTGTGTGTGTGTGTGTGTGT